>NC_057814.1:227273551-227456405 GCF_018294505.1 Triticum aestivum | reverse complement strand
TGAAAAGCATTTCAAATGAAATCCGAAAAGGTTGAAGATTGGCTTGGTAACATCATTTCACCCACATAGCATGTGCAAGAAAGTTGAGGGGGTTACGGCAAAAACTAGATGTACGTCGTGTACAAAACGGATAATCTCTTTCGAAGTATCAGGGTATCGGACGAAAGCTCATCTGTTACAAAGGGATTTCAGTTTTTTGAACTTATTTGAACTCTAGACTTCTTGTGTGTTCAAAATGCACCATTCAAAGCAACATCATCAATTTTCAACCCTTTCTGACTTCATTTGTTATTTTTCATGCATTTACTGCTTTTTTGAGCTATAAGACCCAGAAATTGAAAATCATTTCAAATGAACTCCGATAAGGTTGCAAATTGGCATGGTATCATCATTTCACACGGAAACTCATCTGTTACAACATGCATTTCATTTCTTCACATGTAACTGCAGTGATATTCTAGATCAAAGGCATCATCATAATAGTTGTAGAGAGAAAGTCTTCACTTTTTCTTCGCTTGTGTCGTTTGCTTATTGCGTCGTAACCATGGATAATCTTCATCGTTTATTAGGATGCTTGGGTCAGCCTTGACTTTGAAGGGAGGAATTTCAGGAAACTATTCATAATCTTCAGACATGTCTGTCTTGCTCTGTCTTGCCCTCCACTCCCACAATGTCCCTTTTTCCTGAAAGAACTATGTGGCGCTTTGGCTCATCGTATGATGTATTCGCTTCCTTATCTTTTCTTTTTCTCGGTTTGGTAGACATGTCCTTCACATAGATAACCTGTGCCACATCATTGGCTAGGACGAACGGTTCGTCAGTGTACCCAAGAGTCAGATCCACTGTTGTCATTACATACTGTGGGTCTACCTGTACCCCGCCTCCTGACAGATTGACCCATTTGTACTTAAACAAAGGGACCTTAAAATCATGTCCGTAGTCAAGTTCCCATATGTCCACTATGTAACCATAATATGTGTCCTTTCCCCTCTCGGTTGCTGCATCAAAGCGGACACCGCTGTTTTGGTTGGTGCTCTTTTGATCTCGGGCGATCGTGTAAAATGTATTCCCATTTATCTCGTATCCTTTGTAAGTCAATATAGTCAAAGATGGTCCCCTGGACAACGAGTACAGCTCATCACAAACAGTGTTGTCATCTCTGAGACGTGTTTCCAACCAACTGCTGAAAGTCCTGATGTGTTCACATGTAATCCCGTCGTCGCACTGCTCCGGGTGTTTGGAGCGCAGAATGTTCTTGTGTTCATCGACATACGGGGTCACCAAGGTAGAGTTCTGTAGAACTGTGTAGTGTCCTTGAGACCAAGAATATCCGTCCCTACATATTATTGAGTCCCCTCCAAGCATGCCTTTTCCAGTCAGTCTCCCCTCATACCGCGATTTAGGGAGACCTATCTTCTTAAGGCTAGGAATGAAGTCAACACAAAACCCAATGAAATCCTCTGTTTGATGGCCCATGGAGGTACTTCCTTCTAGCCTAGCACGGTTACGGACATATTTCTTTAGGACTCCCATGAACCTCTCAAAGGGGTACATATTGTGTAGAAATACGGGGCCCAGAATGACAATCTCGTCAACTAGATGAACTAGGATGTGCGTCATGATATTGAAGAAGGATGGTGGGAACACCAGCTTGAAACTGACAAGACATTGCGCCACATCACTCCTTAGCCTTGGTATGATTTCTGGATCGATCACCTTCTGAGAGATTGCATTGAGGAATGCACATAGCTTCACAATGGCTAATCGGACGTTTTCTGGTAGAAGCCCCCTCAATGTAACCGGAAGCAGTTGCGTCATAATCACGTGGCAGTCATGAGACTTTAGGTTCTGGAACTTTTTCTTTGGCATATCTATTATTCCCTTTATATTCGACGAGAAGCCAGTCGGGACCTTCATACTAAGCAGGCATTCAAAGAAGATTTCCATCTCTTCTTTGGTAAGAGCATAGCTGGCAGGACCTTCATACTGCTTTGGAGGCATGCCGTCTTTTTCGTGCAAACGTTGCAGGTCCTCCCGTGCCTCAGCTGTATCGTTTGTCTTCCCATACACGCCCAAGAAGCCTAGCAGGTTCACGCAAAGGTTCTTTGTCACGTGCATCACGTCGATCGAAGAGCGGACCTCTAGGTCTTTCCAGTAGGGTAGATCCCAAAATATAGAATTCTTCTTCCACATGGGTGCGCGTCCCTCAGCGTCATTCGGAACAGCTAGTCTGTCAGGACCCTTTCCAAAGATTACGTGTAAATCATTGACCATAGCAAGTACGTGATCACAGGTACGCATGGAGGGCTTCTTCCGATGATCTGCCTCGCCTTTGAAATGCTTGCCTTTCTTTCGACATTGATGGTTGGTCGGAAGAAATCGACGATGGCCCAGGTACACATTCTTCCTGCATTTGTCCAGGTATATACTTTCGGTGTCAGCTAAACAGTGCGTGCATGCGTGGTATCCCATGTTTGTGTGTCCTGATAGGTTACTGAGAGCGGGCCAATCGTTGATGGTTACAAACAGCAACGCATGAAGGTTAAATTCCTCCTGTCTGTGCTCATCCCACGCACGTACACTATTTCCATTCCATAGCTGTAAAATTTCTTCAACTAATGGCCTTAGGTACACATCAATGTCGTTGCCGGGTTGCTTAGGGCCTTGGATGAGAATTGGCATCATAATGAACTTCCGCTTCATGCACATCCAAGGAGGAAGGTTATACATACATAGAGTCAAGGGCCAGGTGCTGTGATTGCTGCTCTGCTCCCCGAAAGGATTAATGCCATCCGCGCTTAAAGCAAACCATACGTTCCTTGGGTCACCTGCAAACTCAGCCCAGTACTTTCTCTCAATTTTTCTCCACTGCGACCCGTCAGCGGGTGCTCTCAACTTCTCGTCTTTCTTACCGTCCTCACTGTGCCATCGCATCAACTTGGCATGCTCTTTATTTCTGAACAGTCGTTATAACTGTGGTATTATAGGAGCATACCACATCACCTTCGCAGGAACCCTCTTCCTGCGGGGCTCGACGTCAACATAACCAGGGTCATCTCGTCTGATCTTATATCGCAATGCACCGCATACTAGGCATGCATTCAAGTCCTTGTACGCACCACGATAGAGGATGCAGTCATTAGGCCATGCATGTATCTTCTGCACCTCCAATCCTAGAGGGCATACGACCTTCTTTGATGCGTACGTACTGTCGGGCAATTCGTTATCCTTTGGAAGCTTCTTCTTCAATATTTTCAGTAGCTTCTCAAATCCTTTGTCAGGCACAGCATTCTCTGCCTTCCACTGTAGCAATTCCAGTACGGTACGGAGCTTTGTGTTGCCATCTTCGCAATTGGGGTACAACCCTTTTTTTGATCCTCTAACATGCGATCGAACTTCAGCTTCTCCTTTTGACATTTGCATTGCGTCGTTGCATCGACAATGACCCGGCGGAGATCATCATCATCGGTCACATCGTCTGGTTTCTCTTGATCTTCAGCAGCTTCCCCCGTTGCAGCATCATCGGGCACATGTCTGGTTCCTCTTGATCTTCAGCAGCTCCCCCCGTTGCAGCATCACCGTATTCAGGGGGCACATATTTGTCATCGTCCTCTTCTTCTTCACCGTCTTCCATCATAACCCCCTATTTCTCCATGCCTCGTCCAAACATTATAGTGTGGCATGAAACCCTTGTAAAGTAGGTGGGTGTGCAGGATTTTCTGGTCAGAGTAAGACTTTGTATTGCCACATTTAGGGCATGGACAACACATAAAACCATTCTGCTTGTTTGCCTCAGCCACTTCGAGAAATTCATGCACGCCCTTAATGTACTCGGAGCTGTGCCTGTCACCGTACATCCATTGCCGGTTCATCTGCGTGCATTATATATAATTATGTGTGTCAAAAGTAAGAAAATCAAACAAGTATCTATCTAAAGTAAGAAAATCAGAAAGAAGATAAGAACAAGAGGCTCACCACGATGGTGCCGGCGACGAGATCGGCGCGGGCGATCGACGGCGGTGAAAACGGGGACGGGGCGTGACGGACCGCTAAATCTAGACAAATCTCAGGAAAAATGGAGCTCCGAGGTCGAGCTTCGAGAGGAGAAAGCTTAACTAGTGTCGCTCGGGCATTTCATCGAACACCTCATGTGCATAGGAGGTGAGCTAGAGCACCCAAATGCCCGCTCCTCACCGGCCAGAAAAAACAGAGCACTGTGGAGTGCTCTGCCGCGGCGAGGGTATATATATAGGCAACTTATTTGTCCCGGTTCGTGGCCCGAACCGGTACTAAAGCCCCCCCTTCTGTCCCGGTTCTAGGCACGAACCGGTACCAATGGCTGTGGGCCAGGAGCGCGGCCCATTGGTCCCGGTTCATGCCTAGAACCGGTACAAATGGATCCAGACGAACCGGGACCAATAATGCCACGAGGCCCCGGCCGGCCCCCTGGGCTCATGAACCGGGACTAATGCCCACCATTGGTCCTGGTTCGTGAAGAACGGGGACTAATGGGCTGGCAAGGCCTGAACCAAAGGCATGGTTTCTACTAGTGAGTTCGTTTGGATTTTTATTTTCAGAGGGGTTGATCTACGCCGGATAACGAGGAGTGCATGAATAAGGAAAAGAAGCGTGTAAGTTCACTATGGTGAAGGTATGTCCTACGACTCTAGTGCTTTGCGCTTGAAATACTTAGAGTAGATGTGCAAGAGGGAGTAAGTCTTGATAATTAAGACAAAGGTTTTGTTCTAATAGCTGAAATGGTTTTGTAGCCTTTGTTCTATTTAGTATAGATAACAAAGACTTGTCGTGGGACTGTTTTTAAATGAGATGATCTTAACTAAGAATAACCATGCACAAGATGAAGTATTCAATGACTTGGGTGTTAAGAAAATTGTAGAGAATATGATGTTTCAAATGCTCAACCCTATATTGTTAATTTTAATATATTTGATAGCACTTGTGGATTAAATTGTCTAGAAGAACTTAGTTGAAGGGTGAACGAGATTATACCAAAAATATGTGTTGTATCTCTTACATGGTGCTTCAGCTTCTCGCTGTTGCCATGGCCTTGCTACTCTATGCACGTGTACGTGTGTCAATGTGGCTTCGTCACCTTTCTTGAGGTTATGCTGAGGACTCCGCTAGCCAATGAACTATCCGCCAAGAGCGGCCACTCAGATTTCGGTTATGAGATTGTTACCGTGTGTAGTGGCAACACTACAAATGCATATTATTCGGTTTTATCTTGAATGGGTGTGTATGTGGTAAATAAACGGGACTGATCGAAAGAGCTCGAAAGAGACATATATCAAAGGTCCACAGTTCCCAAATATTAAGCCACAACGAAACTCTATGCATGATCACATATTTGGCATAATCCCTTCACGTGACAACCAAAGTTTCAACAAACAATGATTGAAATTAAGTGCTTAAGGGCCTTGAGGATGAGATAATTGTGGCTATATTTATGAGCACTAAAGCATCATATTTTTGTACATGCCTTTCACTCCCTAACTTATGTTTTTATGGGTCTATCAAATAAAACTCTTTCGTGTATTCCCGGCAAGCAAGTGTTGTCTAGAATAAATAGAATGAAGTGCTGCAAAGTTGTTTTATCTAGTAGATCAAAAACTTTGTGTTGATTATCTTTGCTTCACTAACACTTGCATAGTAACCATGCCACCGCTACAACTATACTAAGTTTTCAGGTCAAGAAGCGGAGGGATATCTAGGCTTACCGGTCGTAAGTGAACCAAAACCATCTCGTTATTTTGGTTTAAATGACTGAGTTCCTAATGATTTGGATTTATCTCTTTGTTGCTCGAGGATGATCAAGTTTAAGCTTGGGGGAGTTTATGAGTGATACTTTTACACTCATTCACCCGTAGTTTCAACCGAGATATTTCATTTAAAGCAAGGTATTTGCACCGATGTTGCTACTAATGACTAATGAATAGAAAGGATTCCACAAATCCTCTCTTTTATGTTTTTCCACAAGAAATTGGCTCAAATGAAAGAAATCACGTGACAACATGGAAAGGAATGGAAATGAAGAAAGAAGGAATCAACAGGAGGCATGCCAGAAGAAACAACACGAAAAACGATGTTTCATATGACCACAAGCGCTCATATGTGCAGTTTATGGCGTAGTTTCCGAGGCAGATCGTCCACTTGAACATGTTTTATAAAGGGGACCCCATCAAAATGTCAAAAGAAGAGTGTCGAACGAAGCTAGAACAAAACCATCGTCACCCCCTCTCATCAACCCTAGCCGCCAACATTTCCATCTCCATAGTTGCCATCACCACCATAGTCCAACTCCCTCTAGTTCATACTTGTAATCGTGCATCACACAGGGCATCCACTGTAAGGCATATTTGCAATCAATCAGATGTGTTCTTCAATGATTTCTTCTTGCGATCTGATCTCCATGTGTGAGTAGTTCGGTAAGGTATGGGTTGAGGCATAGGCCTTGCAATCCTTTGTATTTGTTGTGGGGATCAATGGAAGGGCTTTGAATTAACGCCCCGTATGTTGTGGACTTAGCATGACAGATGTCCTAGAAAAAGGACTTAGGTGTGGAGCCATCGCAACTAGGTTAGCTTAAAGGGGTTAAGCGGGACAAAGGACACATAGAGTTTACCCAGGTTCGGCCCCTCTCAATGAGGTAAAAGCCTACTCCTGCTTTTGGTTGTAATACTTGGGTTTCGATTACTAGGGAGCGAATATGCTTGACCTAGCACTCGATCAATTGTTTCTTCAGTTAACCCGCCGTCGGGTCACCCCTTTATATACAGGTTGATGCCCGGCGGCTTACAGAGTCCCGGCCGGCTCACACAAACGTGACTGGCTCAGTTTCTAGCTATGCTTGCCTGACAGAACAAGTCATCGCCATCTTCAATAGGCCACAAGTCACCTCCGGGTCTTGGGCCTTCAATAGGCTTGCTCTATGAACCGCCATCTTCATATCCTCTTGAACCTTATCGGGCCTCTTCATCTATAAGTCGCCAATGGCATGACCCGACCCCTCCTAGGCAGGTCATACCTAGTAGCTATATCCCCAACATTAGGCCCCAGGTTGCTTTGAACTTGTTCACATCAATCTTGACCACTTGACCTAGCATAATCTTCCATTATCAATTCCTTATCAATTCGCTATAACCCGCCATGGCATCACATCACAGAACCATGATAACCCGCCATGACATCATGCGCATTAACTTTGCACAAAGCCCAGGACATCTCAAGAGATCTTTATCTTAATAGACCTCCCGAAAATCGAGGCGTCCATATGGCCACATAATCATTTTTGGCCTCCTCAATTCCCGCGCATGTCGTCTAGTCACCTTCTTATAAATAGGGACATGGGGCCCTTCTTTTCACTTTTCCCCCGTCCTCACAGCTTCTTCTCCCTCCTCGCGACTCCACTGCAACCGACCTCTGCCGCCGTCATCCTTCACCAAAAGCATCGACCTGAACAGACCACAAAACTGTGGCGGACTTCCGCGGTTCATCAGCGTCAGTAAGTACTCACCTTTCCTCATAGCACATCTGCATTAGGGTTTCCGCCATTCCTCGGTGTTCTTCACTGTTCTTCATTTTTCTCTTTAGAATGTGTAGTTGGATCTGAACACGATACTGAAGCTGCGCGGTAGTAGTTTTAGCATCCCTTTCCAATCGCAGAAAGTACCCTTTCTGCACAAGATCCCATTTGAATACATGAGTCCTTCCACTGCCACAACCTTAGGTTTGAGATTTATTTTATTTTTGGAACTGCTGTAGATCCAAAATCGTAGAACTGATCCGTGGAACCCATTTGTTTAGTACTTAGCAAATTTTCACTTATAGGTCTCCAGATACTTGTGAACTGCAGCCGCAAAGGCGGCTTATATGATAGGCCGTAACCCGCCAAACACCATTAGCCCCGCTTTAAGCTGTCAGTATATGTTCATAATCTGTATAACCTGGCATCATGTTCTATTCATACGAATTGGATTTGCATAATGCACTTACTTTTTGATCACTGGATGGCTTAACAACATAACCTTAATCCGGCAAAATTTTCCTTTCTAGGCTTTTCATCAAAAAAATGACCAAAACCATCACTTCATGCAACTGGGTCGCCTCCCAGGTTACAGAGTAAACGGTGAATGAGCATGTCCAAGTGGGCATCTTAGCCGCAAAAAAGTTATCCACTGGAGAGTCCCAGGAACAGAAACCACCTGTCAGTGTGATACGTCTCCAACGTATCTATAATTTATCAATTATTCATGCTGTTATTTTATCATTCTAGGATGTTTTACAATCATTTTATAGCAACTTTATATAATTTTTTGGGACTAACCTATTGACCCAGTGCCCAATGCCAGTTGCTGTTTTTTGCTTGTTTTTATGTCGCAGGAAATCAATACCAAGCGGAGTCCAAAGGCAACGAAACTCCACGAGGAATTTTTATGGACCAGAAGGAACCCAATGGGCCAGAGCTGCACCTGGGGGTGCCCTGCTACCTCTTGAGCACTGCATTGGTTTTCCCTTGAACAGGAAAGGGTGATGCAGCAAAGTAGCGTAATTATTTCCCACAGTTTTTGAGAACCAAGGTATCAATCCAGTAGGAGGCTCCACGCAAGTCCCTCGCAGCTACACAAACAAATAAATCCTCGCAACCAACGCGATAAGGGGTTGTCAATCCCTACACGGTCACTTACGAGAGTGAGATCTGATACATATGATAGGATAATATTTTTGGTATTTTTGTGATAAAGATGCAAAGTAAAGTAAACAAAATGAAAACGGTAAAAGAAATAGCTAGTGTTGGAAGATTAATATGATGGAAAATAGACATGGGGCCATAGGTTTCACTAGTGGCTTCTCTCAAGAGCATAAGTATTTTACGGTGGGTGAACAAATTACTATTGAGCAATTGACAGAACTGAGCATAGTTATGAGAATATCTAGGTATGATCATGTATATAGGCATCACGTCCGAGACAAGTAGACCGACTCCTGCCTGCATCTACTACTATTACTCTACACGTCGACCGCTATCCGGCATGCATCTAGAGTATTAAGTTCGTAAGAACAGAGTAACACTTTAAGCAAGATGACATGATGTAGAGGGATAAATTCATGCAATATGATAAAAAACCCATCTTGTTATCCTCGATGACAACAATACAATACGTGCCTTGCTGCCCCTACTGTCACTGGGAAAGGACACCGCAAGATTGAACCCAAAGCTAAGCACTTCTCCCATTGCAAGAAAGATCAATCTAGTAGGCCAAACCAAACTGATAATTGGAAGAGACTTGGAAAGATAACCAATCATACATAAAAGAATTCAGAAGATTCAAATATTGTTCATAGATAAACTTGATCATAAACCCACAATTTATCGGCCTCAACAAACACACCGCAAAACAAGATTACATCGAATAGATCTCCACAAGAGAGGGGGAGAACATTGTATTGAGATCCAAAAAGAGAGAAGAAGCCATCTAGCTAATAACTATGGACCCGAAGGTCTGAGGTAAACTACTCACACTTCATCGGAGAGGCTATGGTGTTGATGTAGAAGCCCTCCATGATCGATGCCCCCTCCAGCGGAGCTCCGGAACAGGCCCCAAGATGGGATCTCGTGGGTACAGAAGGTTGCGGCGGTGGAATTAGGTTTTTGGCTCCGTATCTGATCGTTTGGGGTACGTAGGTATATATAAGAGGAAGGAGTACGTCGGTGGAGCAATGTGGGGCCCACGAGGGTGGAGGGCGCGCCCATGGGGGGGTAGCGCACCCCCTACCTCGTGGCTTCCTGCTTGATTTCTTGACGTAGGGTCCAAGTCCTCTGGATCATGTTCATTCCGAAAATCACGTTCCCGAAGGTTTCATTCCATTTGGACTCCGTTTGATATTCTTTTTCTGCGAAACTCTGTAATAGGCAAAAAACAGCAATTCTGGGCTGGGCCTCCGGTTAATAGGTTAGTCCCAAAAATAATATAAAAGTGAATAATAAAGCCCAGTAATGTCCAAAACAGAAGATAATATAGCATGGAGCAAATATAAATTATAGATACGTTGGAGATGTATCAAGCATCCCCAAACTTAATTCCTGCTCGTCCTCGAGTAGGTCAATGATCAAAACAGAATTTTTGATGCGGAATGCTGCTTGGCATAATTTCAATATAATTCTTCTTAATTGTGGTATGAATATTCAGATCCGAAAGATTCAAGATAAAAGTTCATATTGACTTAAAAATAATAATACTTCAAGCATACTAACTAAGCAATTATGTCCTCTCAAAATAACATGGCCAAAGAAAGTTCATCCCTACAAAATCATATAGTTTAGTCATGCTCCATTTTCGTCACACAAGAATGCTCTCATCATGCACAACCCCGATGACAAGCCAAGCAATTGTTTCATACTTTAGTAATCTCAAACTTTTTCAACCTTCACGCAATACATGAGCGTGAGCCATGGATATAGCACTATGGGTGGAATAGAATATGATGATGGGGGTTATGTGGAGAAGACAAAAAAGGAGAAATTCTCACATCAAGGAGGCTAATCAATGAGCTATGGACATGCCCATCGATTGATGTTAATGCAAGGAGTAGGGATTGCCATGCAACTGATGCACTAGAGCTTATAAATATATGAAAGCTCAACAAAAGAAACTAAGTGGGTGTGCATCCAACTTGCTTGCTCACGAAGACCTAGGGCACTTGAGGAGGCCCATTGTTGGAATATAAAAGCCAAGTTCTATAATGAAAAATTCCCACTAGTATATGAAAGTGACAAAACAAAAGACTCTCTATCATGAAGATTATGGTGCTACTTTGAAGCACAAGTGTGGTAAAAGGATAGTAACATTGTCCCTTCTCTCTTTTTCTCTCATTTTTTTGGGCCTTCTCTTTTTTATGGCCTTTCTCTTTTTTTATTCCTCACTTGGGACAATGCTCTAGAAAAATGATGATCATCACACTTTTATTTATTTACAACTCGATACTAGAACAAAGTATGACTCTATATGAATGCCTCCAGCGGTGTACCGGGATATGCAATGAACCAAGAGTGACATGTATGAAAGAATTATGAATGGTGGCTTTGCCACAAATACTATGTCAACTACATGATCATGCAAAGCAATATGACAATGACGAACATGTCATGATAAACGGAATGGTGGAAAGTTGCATGGCAATATATCTCGGAATGGCTATGGAAATGCCATAATAGGTAGGTATGGTGGCTGTTTTGAGGAAGATATAAGGAGGTTTATGTGTGAAAGAGCATATCATATCACGGGGTTTGGATGCACCGGCGAAGTTTGCACCAACTCTCATTGTGAGAAAGGGCAATGCACGGTACCGAAGAGGCTAGCAATGATGGAAAGGTGAGAGTGCGTATAATCCATGGACTCAACATTAGTCATAAAGAACTCACATACTTATTGCAAAAATCTACAAGTCATCAAAAACCAAGCACTACACGCATGCTCCTAGGGGGATAGATTGGTAGGAAAAGACCATCGCTCGTCCCCGACCGCCACTCATAAGGAGGACAATCAAAGAACACCTCATGTTTCAAATTTGTTACATAACGTTTACCATACGTGCATGCTACGGGACTTGCAAACTTCAACACAAGTATTTTTCAAATTCACAACTACTCAACTAGCACAATTTTAATATCACTACCTCCATGTCTCAAAACAATCATCAAGCATCAAACTTCTCTTAGTATTCAACACACTCATAAGAAAGTTTTTACTATTCTTGAATACCTAGCATATTAGGATTATTTAAGAAAATTACCATGCTATTTAAGACTCTCAAAATAATCTAAGTGAAGCATGAGAGATCAATAGTTTCTATAAAACAAATCCACCACCGTGCTCCAAAAGATATAAGTGAAGTACTAGAGCAAAAACTATATAACTCAAAAGATATAAGTGAAGCACATAGAGTATTCTAATAATTTCCGAATCATGTGTCTCTCTCTCAAAAGGTGTGTACAGCAAGGATGCTTGTGGTAAACTAAGAAGCAAAGACTCAAATCATACAAGACGCTCCAAGCAAAACACATATCATGTGGTGAATAAAAATATAGCTCCAAGTAAAGTTACTGATGGAAGTAGACGAAAGAGGGGATGCCTTCCGGGGCATCCCCAAGCTTTGGCTTTTTGGTGTCCTTAGATTATCTTGGGGGTGCCATGGGCATCCCAAAGATTAGGCTCTTGCCAATCCTTGTTCCATAATCCATCAAATCTTTCACCCAAAACATGAAAACTTCACAAGACAAAACTCAGCGGAAAATCTCGTGAGCTCCGTTAGCAAAAGAAAACAAAAGACCACTACAAGGTACTGTAATGAACTCATTCTTTATTTATATTGGTGTTAAACCTACTGTATTCCAACTTCTCTATGATTTATAAACTCTTTTACTAGCCATAGATTCATCAAAATAAGCAAACAACACACGAAAAACAGAATCTGTCAAAAACAGAACAGTCTGTAGTAATCTGTAACTAACGCAAACTTTTGGAACTCCAAAAAATCAGCCAAAATAGGACGGCCTAGAGATTTTTTTATTGATCAGCCACAATTGGAATCAATATTTTATCACGTTCTGGTTACTTTTAACAATTAATTTCGTGAACAGAAAGTTTCTGGAAATTACAGCAAGATCAAATAACTATCATCCAAGAACATCCTATAGGTTTAACTTGGCACAAACACTAATTCAAACATAAAAACACATCTAACCATAGGCTAGAACAAATATTTATTGCTAAACAGAAGCAAAAAGAAAAAAACTAAAAATAGAATTGGGTTGCCTCCCAACAAGCGCTATCGTTTAACGCCCCTAGCTAGGCATAGTAGCAATGATAGATCTAGGTATTGCCATCTTTGGTAGGCAATCCATAAGTGGCTCTCATGATAGATTCATATGGTAATTTTATTTTCTTCCTAGGGAAGTGTTCCATGCCTTTCTTTAATGGAAATTGGAATCTAATATTCCCTTCCTTCATATCAATAATTGCACCAACCGTTCTAAGGAAAGGTCTACCAAGAATAATAGGACATGAAAGATTGCAATCTATGCCAAGAACGATAAAATCTACGGGCACATAGTTCCTATTTGCAATAATAAGAACATCATTAATTCTTCCCATAGGTTTCTTAATGGTGGAATCCGCAAGGTGCAAGTTCAAAGAGCAATCATCAAAATCACGGAAACCTAGCAAATCGCACAAAGTTTTTGGAATCGTGGAAACACTAGCACCCAAATCACACAAAGCATAGCATTCATGATCTTTAATCTTAATTTTAATAGTAGGTTCCCACTCATCATAAAGTTTTCTAGGGATAGAGACTTCCAACTCAAGTTTTTCTTCATAAGATTGCATCAAAGCATCAATGATATGTTTGGTAAAAGCTTTATTTTTACTATAAGCATGAGGAGAATTTAGCACGGATTGCAACAAGGAAATACAATCTATCAAAGAGCAATTATCATAACTAAATTCCTTGAAATCCAAAATAGTGGGTTTATTAACATCTAATGTTTTGATTTCTTCAATCCCACTTTTATCAATTTTAGCATCAAGATCTAAAAACTCCGAATTTTTGGAACGCCTTCTAGGTAAAGGTGGATCATATTCAGTCCCATCATTATCAAGATTCATATTGCAAAACAAAGTTTTAATAGGAGACACATCAATAACTTTTAGATCTTCATCTTTATTTTCAAAGTTCTCCGGTTTAGCGGCCATCTTATTAACTAAGGTAGCCTGCTTATCCGATATTTCAGCTATCAACTTCTCAAGACAAGCAATTGGAGATCTCAAACCATCAAATTCTTTAGACATATCATCGAGCTCTTTATTCATATAACTCATAAAGCTTTTTTGTTCCTTAAGCTCGTTTCTGAAGAAATTATTCTGCTCAAATTGCAAAACCATAAAACTCCTGACGTTGCTTTCGATATCTTCTAGCCTTTTAAGTTGAAGATCACCAAATCTAGGTAGAGCCATCGTGACAAACTAGCAATCCAACACACGAGCAAACAAGAAGCAAGCGAAAAAGAGGCGAACAAAAAAGAGAGGGCGAATAAAACGGCAAGGGTGAAGTGGGGGAGAGGAAAACGAGAGGCAAATGGCAAATAATGTAATGCGGGAGATAAGGGTTTGTGATGGGTACTTGGTATGTTGACTTTTGCATAGACCTCCCCGGCAACGGCACCAGAAATCCTGCTTGCTACCTCTTGAGCACTGCGTTGGTTTTCCCTTGAAGAGGAAAGGGTGATGCAGCAAAGTAGCGTAAGTATTTCCCTCAGTTTTTGAGAACCAAGGTATCAATCCAGTAGGAGGCTACATGCAAGTCCCTCGCACCTACACAAACAAATAAATCCTCGCGACCAACGCGATAAGGGGTTGTCAATCCCTACACGGTCACTTACGAGAGTGAGATCTGATAGATATGATAGGAGAATATTTTTGGTATTTTTGTGAGAAAGATGCAAAGTAAAGTAAACAAAATAAAAACGGTAAAAGAAATAGCTAAGTGTTGGAAGATTAATATGACGGAAAATAGACCCGGGGGCCATAGGTTTCACTAGTGGCTTCTCTCAAGAGCTTAAGTATTTTACGGTGGGTGAACAAATTACTGTTGAGCAATTCACATAACTAAGCATAGTTATGAGAATATCTAGGTATGATCATGTATATAGGCATCACGCCCGACACAAGTAGAGCGACTCCTGCCTGCATCTACTACTATTACTCCACACATCGACCGCTATCCAGCATGCATCTAGAGTATTAAGTTCATAAGAACAGTGTAACACTTTAAGCAAGATGACATGATGTAGAGGGATAAATTCATGCAATATGATAAAAAACCCATCTTGTTATCCTCGATGGCAACAATACAATACGTGCCGCTGCCCCTACTGTCACTGGGAAAGGACACCGCAAGATTTAACCCAAAGCTAAGCACTTCTCCCATTGCAAGAAAGATCAATCTAGTAGGCCAAACCAAACTGATAATTCGAAGAGACTTGGAAAGATAACCAATCATACATAAAAGAATTCAGAAGATTCAAATATTGTTCATAGATAAACTTGATCATAAACCCACAATTCAGTGGTCTCAACAAACACACCGCAAAAGGAGATTACATCGAATAGATCTCCACAAGAGAGGGGGAGAACATTGTATTGAGATCCAAAAAGAGAGAAGAAGCCATCTAGCTAATAACTATGGACCCGAAGGTCTGAGGGAAACTACTCACACTTCATCGGAGAGGCTATGGCGTTGATGTAGAAGCCCTCCGTGATCGATGCCCCCTCCGGCGGAGCTCCGGAATAGGCCCCAAGATGGGATCTCGTGGGTACAGAAGGTTGCGGCGCGGTGGAATTAGGTTTTTGGCTCCGTATCTGATCATTTGGGGGTACGTAGGTATATATAGGAGGAAGGAGTACGTCGGTGGAGCAACGCGGGGCCCACGAGGGTGGAGGGCGCGCCCAGGGGGGTAGGCGCGCCCCCCTACCTCGTGGCTTCCTGCTTGATTTCTTGACGTAGGGTCCAAGTCCTCTGGATCATGTTCATTCCGAAAATCACGTTCCCGAAGGTTTCATTCCGTTTGGACTCCGTTTGATATTCTTTTTCTGCGAAACTCTGAAATAGGCAAAAAACAGCAATTCTGGGCTGGGCCTCCGGTTAATAGGTTAGTCCCAAAAATAATATAAAAGTGAATAATAAATCCCAATAATGTCCAAAACAGAAGATAATATAGCATGGGGCAATAAAAAATTATAGATACGTTGGAGACGTATCATGCCCCGAGGGGGGCATAACCCACCAGGGCGCGCAGGCCCCCCTGGGGCGCCCAGGTGGGTTGTGCCCACCTCGGTGGCCTCCCGCACCCCCTCTTTGAACTATAAATTCCCAAATATTCCGAAACCCATCGGGGTTAACCTAGATCAGAAGTTCTGCCGCCGCAAGGCTCTTTAGCCACCGAAAACCAATCTAGCTCCGTTCCGGCACCCTGCCCGAGGGGGGAATCATCTCCGGTGGCCATCTTCATTATCCCGGCAGCCACCATGATGAGGAGGGAGTTGTCCACCCTCGGGGCTGAGGGTTTGTACCAGTAGCTATGTGTTTAATCTCTCTCTCTCTCTCTCTCGTGATCTCTATCATGGGCTTTGTTAATATAGTCAGATCATATGATGTTTCTCCCCTCTATAATCTTGTTGTGATGAATTGAGTCTTTACCCTTTGAAGTTTTGTCTTGTCGGATTGAATATTCAGAGATGAGAACACATGATATATATCTTGCGATATGAATACTTGAGGTGACAATTGGGGTATCATATTGATTCACTTGATATGTGTCTTGGCATTCAACTCGCGGATTCCCGCGGTGATATTGGGGTAATCTATGCATAGGGGTTGATGCACGTTTTTCTCCGACGGAAACTTTGGGGTCTCATTATAGTTCTTTGTGTGGACTGAGTATTATGAATAGGAACTTGCTTTGGGTGTTACCTTAGTACGGACTCTAGGATAGATCAAACGGAAAAAATAGCTTTGTGTTATTTTAGTACGGACTCTTGAATAGATCGAACGGAAAGAATAGCTTTGAGGTGGTTTAGTACCCTACAAACAATTCCTATCTTTTGTTCTCTGCTAATCGGAACCCGGGATTGATTCTCCGTTACACTTTGAGGGATAATCATATGATCCAACTATGTTAGCACTGTTGAGAGATTGCACTAGCGAAAGTACGGACCCTAGGCCTTGTTTTCAAGCATTGCAATACTGTTTTTGTGCCTGTTTACTAATTGCTACCTTGCTGTTTTTATTTATTCAGATTACAAAAATATATTTCTACCATCCATATTACACTTATATCATCATCTCTTCGCCGAACTAGTGCACCTATAAAATTTTCCATTGTATTGGGTGTGTTGGGGACACAAGAGATTTCTTGTATTTGGTTGCAGGGTTGTTTGAGAGAGACCATCTTCATCCTACACCTCTGACGGATTGATAAACCTTAGGTCATCTACTTGAGGGAAAATTGCTAGTGTCCTACAAAACTCTGTGCTTGGAGGCCCAACACGTGTCTACAAGAATAAAGTTGCATAGTAGACATCATAGTGCAACAAACGCTCGGCCTATTGCCCAGACTGTGCACAGGCACGGGAACAAGATTGAAGCACCAACCCAAGTCAGAGTACAAGTGACCAAGAGATTCAAAAGACCAACATGCAGATCAAGAGGACCAGAGTCAAGCCAAAGAAGCGAGATGCTGCCAGGAAAAGAGCCTCCCTTGCCGGGCACGCGAGCTCGGCAAGGGGCGAGGCCACCCCAGAAGAAGGCACCCAAGACGTCCCGGCAGGGCTTGCGGGGATTCACAAGGGCAAGACCACCTCACCAACTACTCCGCCACGACCCACGTTGTCAATCCATGTGGTGTCAAGCCGCAAAGTGACTAAGTGGCAGCCATTCGCCACATGGCAGGTTTCCTCTACAGAAGATGCCTACAGACGACACCCGTCCAGTGACGTGTCAAGCAAGCAGGAGTGAAGCTGGCAAGATAACCCGGCAAGGATTGTCGAGCAACCAACGACGTCATGTTTAAGTGGTGCATTTAATGCACCCTGTCAGCCTGCAGAGTTAGGTATGATAGCACTATTTGCTATCTTATCAGTGCATAATGACTAATTTGCCATTGTGGTAACCCCTTAATCTCTAAAAGTAGGCCAATGGCAACCGTAGAAAGGGTTAGAAGGTTGGACAACTCACACCCATGCACGCGTAGCCACTGCCACTCCCTGCCGGGAAAGCGTAATACGCTCCGTCACCATTCTTCCACCATCAATCCACCAAAGCAGGAGTAGGGTTTTACGCCTCACGACGGCCCGAACCTGGGTAAAATTGCCTGTGTGATCTCTGTCGTGCTGCCCCACGCTCATTTGCTCTTTGTGAAACACGACACCCCCCTGCCGAACCAATAAGGGGCCCTCTGGTCCCATAGGTGGCCGTGGTTTCCCACGACATCTTTGGCACGCCAGGTAGAGGGATCGCTTGCACGAACCTGAAGGCGTGTGCAGCACGTCATCTTCATCATCGTCTCCACCTTCGACATCGCCATCGACCATGGCGCCCAAGAAGAAAGCCTGTGCTTTGGCTCATCCGTCCACCTCGAAGGCTCCGCCGCCCGCAGCCTCTAATGTTGCGGGGGATGCGGAGGCACGCGAGGACGTGGACGTCGCTGGGTGATAACCCAAAAGTATAGGGGATCGCAACAGATTTCGAGGGTATAGTATTCAACCCAAATTTATTGATTCGACACAAGGGGAGCCAAAGAATATTATCAAGTATTAGCAGTTGAGTTGTCAATTCAACCACACCTCAAAGACTTAATATCTGCAGCAAAGTATTTAGTAGCAAAGTAGTATGGAAGTAACGGTGGCAAAAGTAACAACAATAGTTTTGTAGTAATCGTAACAGTGGCAACGGAAAAAGTAACTAAGCAAAGATCAATATGTGAAATGCTCATAGGCAATGGATCAATGATGGATAGTTATGTTGGATGCGATTCCTCGTGCAACAGTTATAACACAGGGTGACACAGAACTAGCTCCAGTTCATCAATGTAATTTAGGCATGTATTCTGAATATAGTCATACGTGCTTATGGAAAAGAACTTGCATGACATCTTTTGTCCTAGCCTCCCGTGGCAGCGGGGTCCTATTGGAAACTAAGGGCTATTAAGGCCTCCTTTTAATAGAGTACCAGACCAAAGCATTAACACTTAGTGAATACATGAACTCCTCAAACTACGGTCATCACCGGGAGTGGTCCCGATTATTGTCACTTTGGGGTTGCCGGGTCATAACACATAGTAGGTGACCTTTGACTTGCAAGATAGGATCGATCTGAACTCATGGCACTCAGGCCCTAGTGACAAGCATTAAGCATAGCAAAGTCATAGCAACATCAATCTCAGAACATATTGGATACTAGGGATCAAACCCTAACAAAACTAACTCGATTACATGATAAATCTCATCCAACCCATCACCGTCCAGCAAGCCTACGATGGAATTACTCACGCACGACGGTGAGCATCATGAAATTGGTGATGGAGGAAGGTTGATGATGACGACGGCGACGGATTCCCCTCTCCGGAGCCCCGAACGGACTCCAGATCGGCCCTCCCGAGAGAGATTAGGGCTTGGCGGCGGCTCCGTATTGTAAAACGTGATGAATCCTTCTCTCTTATTTTTTTTATCCCTGAACGTGAATATATGGAGTTGGAGTTGAGGTCGGTGGAGTCTCAGGGGGGCCCACGAGGCAGGGGGCGCGCCCTGCACCCTCGTGGATAGGGTGTGGGCCCCTAATGTTGATTCTTTCGCCAATATTTTTTATTATTTCCAAAATGTGTCTCCGTGGATTTTTAGGTCATTCTGAGAACTTTTATCTCTGCACAAAAATAACACCATGGCAATTCTGCTGAAAACAACGTCAGTCCGGGTTAGTTCCATTCAAATCATGCAAGTTAGATGTGACACCCAAGTTTTTATTTGGATTTTTCAAAAAGATTTTCATTTGACTTGAGGGGAGTGATTTAAATTTTTCTTCAAGAGAACTCCCCCTCTCATATAATTTTTATTTATGACAAAAGTTTTATTTGGATTCACCCAAGATCAGTCTTTGGTCTTGGAGGTTCTTGTTTTTCATTTGGACTCAAGACCAAATGTTCTTCTTTTGGGGAAAAGAACTTTTAAAAATCTTTTTGGAAATGCACCATGGCTTTTGGAAAAGTCCTTTGCCACTTTCAACAATTCCTTCTTGCCATGGCCTTAGTGCAAATCCTCCATCCTAACTCCTCCCTCACCTTTGGATCATGACCTGCATCAAATCCAGCAAGTTGGACCTCCTCTTGTGATCATTTTCATTTGAATCTTATTCAAACAAATTTCTGTCTTCTATCCTACTACTTGGAGATTTACAAAGGAACTCCATTTTCTATTTTGATTTTTGCCCCCAAACCAATTCTCCTACAGTGCACTGTCTTTGTCAAAGTTCAGAAAGTTCAGAGATTCAGTCAGTGGCTGCTGTCGTTTTCTTCAGAGGAGGACGTCGATCTCGCCAGTGCCACCGCGTCACCTTGCTGCTCGTCCCCTCCCCCTTGTTCCTGCACCGCACGAATGCCTGGCGCCTTGCGGGCGTCGGCGACGAGCAGCAGAAGGTGCGCCGCCCCGTGACCGACGCCGGCGGCGGCTTTGCGGACGCCAGCGGGAGACACGGCGCCGACGACGCCACCCAGCGCCGCCCAAACCACCGGAGCTCGCCGCGTGGCCTTCCACTCCCTCGAACGCGCTGCCGCTCTCGTCGTGAACCGCAGGGCGCGGAGCGCGCTCTCTGCCGCCGTTGAGCCCGTGCGGTCACCTCACCGTGGACCGACGCCATTACGCCAAAACCGACCCCGTTTAGCTGCAAAACGAATCCAGTAACCTCCACTGATGCTGCCCGGCCACTCAAACCCCCTGCCAAACCACTGCTCCGCCGTAATCGCTCGCCGGAGATTCTCCGTTCACGGCCACTCCGTCGATCTTCCTATAAATAGAGGCCCCGAGCTTCAACTCGAGCACCCACCAGCCCTACACTCCCCATAGAGCACGCCTAGCCACTGGAAGAGCCCCGAGGAGGTCTCCTTGCTCGACTCCGGCCGCCGCGACCCGCCACGGGATCCAGCCCGATTCGCCCCCGTGTGTGCTCCTCCGCCTCCATTCTCTTGCCAGTAGCTTCACCTTGCATCCCTCGTTCTGACCCGCGCCTCAATTTGAAGCTTGCAGCCCTCCACCGGAGTTCCCCATCCTCACCCGAGCCGCCGTCCGCCGGAGATAGTGTCGCCGTCGACGTGGTGCTCCCCGTTGGACGAGTCCACCACCCACCGACGCGGAAGAAGACGCTGAAGCTCTTGGTACCCTCCGTTTCTCCTAACTCGCCGTGGTTCGACGCCGGCGTCCAACGCAGTCTTCGGGCGCCGGCGAACTTTTCAAACCTGACATGTGGACCCCGCATGTCAGCCTCTGTTCTTTTATTCGCGAACCGTTTTCTGTTAGCGCCTTCGGGCAAAATACGTCTTCTCCTTTGCGCTTGCGCATTCCCAGCCGAAGCGTTTTCTGTTTTCTCAGTTAAAACCCTAGAACTTTTCTGTTTCATTACAGATAAGTCCCTGGACAGAAACCTTTATAACTTTTTTGTAAAAATGTATTTTTGAGTGATTCTTTTTCTGACAATCTTCAAATTTTGTCTAGTTTTTTATGGGATTTATTTGAAAAATATTTGGAAAAGTTTCTGTGCATGTATTGGTTTTCACGTTAGTATCCGTTTCGTGATTGCCGTAGGTTCCGGGAGAGGAGACGGAGCCGCGAACTTCGCCGAGCTAGACTCCGACTTCTCCGAACCAGGCAAGCATGTTTTGAACATTTGATATGACAGATGTTTTACATGTTCACATGGAAGTTTGTGCGTGGCATATGAGTATCGGTAAATGCCCCGTTGCTTGTAAGGCAACTAACCGGTTGTCCCAAAGTCAGGATGATCTCTGATGAGAGATGGCCCAATCGTGTGGTGACATGAAGGGCAGCAAGGTGGTACTGTTGTAGCATGCCAGCCTTGCGTCATCCGACTTTCTCCGACGTTAACATGGTTGGAGCCACGTTATCGTTCTTTTTCCGCATGTTCCAAAGTTGCGATGATCTCTGATGAGAGATGGCCTAATCATGTGGTGACAGGAAAGGTAGCAAGGTGGTACTGTTGTAGCATACCAGCCTTGCGTCATCCGACTTTTCCGACGCTAACGTGGTTGGAGCCGCGTTACCGTTCTTTTCCCCTTCCGTGCTACCACATGTCTCATTGCCAGGATGCGGTTTAGTAAGTTGGTAACCTCTTTCCGTGTACACACCAAACAGAGAGGCCGGGATGATGGTACCTTGGCCCAGGATTAAAGCCAGTCATCCGGTCAGGGGGCATGGGTGTTTCCGGTTGGGACCGAGAGGGGGGTTACCCCCTTAGAGCGCGTATATATAAATTTGATCCCATGCTACGCGAGGTTGTAGCCTCCCCGTCTCAAGGTTTTTCTTGAACGTTGCCGAGGGTGATCCCTGGCTTCGGATGGTTGAATTGGGTGTGTACTGGTTAGACGTGTTTCTTCCAAAACACCGTAGACGGAACTAGTCCCCGTGACTACTGAAATCCGTTGGCTGTGGTTACGTACAAACTCTGTAGAGTCAATTCTTTCCAAATCATCGTATCTATGATCAAGCAGTGTAAGTATTATATCCATATCTATCTGTGTGAAAAACCTGTCCCCGATGAACAAGCTCAAGTGGTAAATTCAGATTTATTGTTATTCCTGTGGATGGACTAACTTTATATTTGTCTCATGCTTGTGATAATTTATGTTCCCGAACTATTGTATTAATGAGTTGTGATATAAGCCCTTTATGAGACGTCGCGCAGACGTCCGACTGTGGCGTGTACTCGTTTCTCACTTTAAATATAAGCCCTTTATGTGATGTCGCTCAGACGTCACTGCGGCATGCACTGTCTTTATTTTCTGTTATAAGCCCTTTATGTGGTGTCGCCCCGACGCCCGACTGTGGCATTATTATTCCGCATTTTCCGCTCGAGGAGTCTTTCAGACACTCGTTTGGCATCCGCATTAATATTCCGCATTTTCCGCTCGAGGAGTCTTTCCGACACTCGTTTGGCACCTGTATTATTATTCCACATTTTCCGCTCGAGGAGTCTTTCAGACACTCGTTTGGTACCAGTATTACTATTCTGCAGTTTCCGCTCGAGGCGTCATTCAGACCCTCGCTTGGCACCCAGTATTTACTATCTCTATGTCTGATCGCACTGGTTAACTTATTCATGTACTTCATGTCTGCATTTATTATATCTTATGTCCGAACTGTCTTGCGAGTACTTTCATAGTACTCACCTGGCTTGTTGATTTGGCCAGATGTTGACGAAGGCGATCTCTTGGATGAAGAGTTTGATAGCGCGTCCGACGCCTAGAGGAGTCCCAGTCAGTCCTGCGCGATCCCGGATTTTGGTCACTTGTATTGTTTACGCTTCTGCCAACCACAATAAGCCTTCTCGAGCCTCACTCCGACGCTCGATGAGCTGTAGTCTTCTGGAATCATATCACTCGCTTCGCGGTGATATTTCACCACCGTTATTATCGTGAGTTAGTAGTTTGCCACCCTATCCGCCGTCTTGTTTTAGCGGCGTGCATGTAATAATTTGTTGGGCAACCCTTGCTCAACCTTGTATTATATTTAGTACTCCTAGTATTTTTCGTCTGTGACCAAGGTATTGTCTACCAGTGAGAAGGAATTCTTCCTCGCTGGTCCGTAAAAGGGATTGGTCTCTCAATAATTATTTTATTGAAAAACCGGTCGTGACATTAGAGTCCAAAACAAGGGCAAAAGTGTTTGGAAAAGTAGATACGTTGGAGACGTATCAACTCCCCAAGCTTAAACCTTTGCTTGTCCTCAAGCAATTCAGTTGTCAAACTAAAAGTGATAAAAAAACTTTTACAAACTCTGTTTGATCTTGTTGTTGCAAATATGTAAAGCCAGCGTTCAAGTTTTCAGCAAAGATTATGAACTAACCATATTCACAATAACATTTAGGTCTCATGTTTACTCATATCAATGGCATAATCAACTAGCGAGCAATAATAATAAATCTCGGATGACAACACTTTGTCAAAACAATCATAACATAATATAACAAGATGGTATCTCGCTAGCCCTTTCTGGGACCGCAAAACATAAATGCAGAGCACCTCTGAAGCTCAAGGACTGACTAAACATTGTAATTCATGGTAAAAGAGATCCAGTCACAGTCATACTTAATGTAAATTAATAGTAATGCATGCAAATGACAGCGGTGCTCTCCAACCGGTGCTTTTTAATAAGAGGATGATGACTCAACATAAAAGTAAATAGATAGGCCCTTCGCAGAGGGAAGCAGGGATTTGTAGAGGTGCCAGAGCTCGAGTTTTGAAACAGAGATAAATAATATTTTGAGTGGCATACTTCCATTGTCAACATAACAACCAAGAGATCTCCATATCTTCCATGCTACACACATTATAGGCAGTTCCCAGAATGGTAAAGTTTATACTCCCCCACCACCAACAAACATCAATCCATGGCTTGTCCGAAACAACGGGTGCCTCCAACTAACAACAATCCCGGGGTAGTTTTGTTTGCAATTATTTTGATTTGAGCATGGGACTGGGCATCCCGGTTACCGGCCATTTTCTCATGAATGATGAGCGGACTCCACTCATCGTGAGAATAACCCACCTAGCATGGAAGATATAGACAGCCCAAGTTGATACATGAGCTATTCGAGCATACAAAATAGAATTTCATTTGAAGGTTTAGAGTTTGGCACATACAAATTTACTTGGAACGGTAGGTAAATACTTCATATAGGAAGGTATGCTAGACTCATATGGAATAACTTTGAGGTCTATGGAAGTGGATGCACAATCAGAATTCCCGCTTAGTACAAGTGAAGGCTAGAAAGAGACTGGGAAGTGACCCACTAGAGAGCGATAATAGTCATGAACATGCATTAAAATTAATCAACACCGAGTGCAAGCATGAGTAGGATATAATTCTCCATGAACATAAATATCATGGAGGCTATGTTGATTTTGTTTCAACTACATGCGTGAACATGTTCCAAGTCAAGCCACTCGAATCGTTCAAAGGAGGATACCACCCTATCATACCACATCACAACCATTTTAATAGCATGTTGGCACGCAAGGTAAACAATTATAACCTCGTAGCTAATTAAGCATGGCATGAGCAACTATAATCTCTAATTGTCATTGCAAACATGTTTCATTCATAATAGGCTAAATCAGGAATGATGAACTAATCATATTTACAAAAACAAGATAGGTCGAGTTCATACCAGCTTCTCTCATCTCAATCAGTCCATCATATATCGTCATTATTGCCTTTCACTTGCACGAGCGAACAGTGTGGATAATAATAATAGTGCACGTGCATTGGACTAAGCTGGAATCTGCAAGCATTTAATACAAGGGAGAAGACAAGGTAATATGGGCTCTTGGTTAAATCAACAATAATGCATATAAGAGCCACTCAAAATTTTCATCCTGGTCTTCTCCCCTCGACCCCCAAAAGAAAAGAAATAAAATAAAACTATTTACACGGGAAAATTCCCAACAAACAAAAGAAGAACGAGAAATCTTTTTGGGTTTTCTTTTAATCACTACTACTATAGGCATGGACAGTAAACAAGCTAAAAGCTACAACTATTTTTTGGGTTTTTCTTAAGGTTTTTTAGACACACAAGAAGAAGGCTTAGAAAAGAAAATAAACTAGCATGGATAGTACAATGAAAAAGTATGAGCACCGACAACTGGCATGAGTGTGTGAACATGAATGTAATGTCGGTGAGAAATACGTACTCCCCCAAGCTTAGGCTTTTTGCCTAAGTTGGTCTATGGCCACGGATCAAAGCTACCCTCTCTGATGTACTGAGGAGGGTCCTCAGGGTGCCACTGGTTGGCTATCTCCTCCGGATCCCACTAATAAACAGATTGTCGATAAGGGTCAAGTGGTGGCTCAGGCTCTGGAACTTGTGTCAGGCTCCAGTATGCATAAATGGCCTCTGGCAAGATGAGGTACGTGCCTGAAAGTATATTAAACAAAGAGGGTGCAGGCAAGGTAATAACCTCATAGTGAGTTTTACCAAATATCAAATTATACTTAATCAATTTCTTCTTATTCTTAACAATAAAGTCATGTGCTACCATACTCTTATAATCAAGAAAAACAGGGGGCGGCAACTTTTCCTCTTTCTCATAATGCCTAATAGGTATTTCGAAGTGTGCAGCAAGGCGCTAAGCAAAGATGTCTCCGAAGATGGGGCCCTTTGTACAGCTCAAAATTAATCGTTTAGCAAGGATAGCGCCTAAGCTGAAAGTTGTATCCAGAAACAAAGCATGGCGCAAAATGACTAGATTAGGAGCACTAAGATTTCCACTGTTCCTGTGACCAATTAAGCATCTACTAGCAAATATTGCAAAGTAACATAAAACAGCCAAATGTATACTAGTAATTCTCGCATCAGAAACCTTTCTCGTTTCCCCTATAGCAATTCTATCAATAAATCCATCCACATCACTACGGTGTGGTTCCTCGATGCTGCCCACAAAGGGTATCTTGCAGACCCGACAAAAATCATGGAGTGACATCTCCTTAACCTCATCATATAAGTGAAACTCCACTGAAGGTGGTGATTTCTTAGCATGAAAATAAAATTTTTGCACGAAAATATTAGTGAGTAGGAGAAACTGTTCGCGCTGGTCGTGGAGGAAGTCAGTGAGGCCTGCATTCTCAGCCAAGTAATAAAAGTCATCATGAATTCTAGCTGCTCTGAAGAACGCATCACAAGGCCATTCGCACGGCCGAACCTCCGTGGTGCGAGGAAGATTGTATTTGGGCTCTTTATTTTCCTCATTATGCTTATCCTTCGAGCTTCGACACGAAGAGCCCCTCAACAATCTCTTCATCATTTTCTTTCTCTGAAAAATTTCTGAAATTTTAGTGACTCAAAATAAAAGTGAACCAAACTCAACAAATTTGATAGCAATTACTCCCACAAGTGCCTAGAGGATATATCAGGCATTAAAACTACTTTGGACCATATAAATTTGACATGCAAGCTCAAGAACAGGGTCACCTTAGCAGCAAAAATTTGCAATAAATAAAGCACTAGAACAAAAATTAATTGGTCCATTGGACGAGTCACATACCGAAGAACAATCCCCCAAAACAGTTTTGTAAATGAAGCTTTGAGCAAGGAGATCGAAAATGGCAGCAAGATGAGCTACAACACGGGTTTGAGCTATGGGAGGATTTTTTTCTGGAGGAAAACGAAGTGAGTGGGTGCAGGAATAACTGGAGGGGGTCCATGTGGGGCCCACGAGGCAGGGGCGCGCCCTGCACCCTCGTGCCCAGATGGTGGGGCCCCCTGGTGTGTTCTCAGTGCCAGACATTCTTAAATATTCTACACAAAATCATATTTCATTTTCGGGATGTTTGGAGAACTTTTACTTTCGGGGTATTTTTTATTGCAAGGATAATTCAAAAAACAGACAGAAAATACTATTTTTTTCTTTATTTAATCTATATAACAAAAAGTAAAAGGAGGGTACAGAGAGTTTTGCTTTCTAACTTCATCCATCTCATGCTCATCAAAAGGAATCCACTAACAAGGTTGATCAAGTCTTGTTAACAAACTCTTTCCGAATCGCATGAAACCGGAGAATTTTTGAATAACACTAGGTTACCTCAACGGGGATATGCACGTCCCCAACAATAAGAATATCATATTTCTTCTTGACGGTAGGAAGAGGGAATTCAAAACCTCTAATAGTAATCGTTAAATTTTTTCCAATAGAATTGATACTGTGGACTTGAGGTTGTTTCCTCGGAAGTGTACCGTATGCTCATTACCATTAACATGAAAAGTGACATTGACTTTGTTGCAATCAATAAAAGCCCCTGCAGTATTCAAAAAAGGTCTAACAAGGATAATCGACATACTATCGTCCTCAGGAATATCAAGAATAACAAAGTCCGTTAAAATAGTAACGTTTGCAACCACAACAGGCACATCCTGACAAATGCCGACAGGTATAGCAGTTGATTTATCGGCCATTTGCAAAGATATTTCAGTAGGTGTCAACTTATTCAGATCAAGTCTACGATATAAAGAGAGAGGCATAACACTAACACCGGCTCCAAGATCACATAAAGCAGTTTTAACATAGTTTCTTTTAATGGAGCATGGTATAGTTGGTACTCCTGGATCTCCAACTTTCTTAGGTATTCCACCTTTAAAAGTATAATTGGCAAGCATGGTGGAAATTCAAGCTTCCAGTATCTTGCTTTTATTTGTAACAATTTCTTTCATATACTTAGCATAAGGATTCATTTTAAGCATATCAGTTAAATGCATACGCAAAATGATATGTCTAATCATTTCAGCAAAGCGCTCAAAATCCTCATCATCCTCTTAGAAGGACTAGGTGTATCAACATTAGTTCTCTGAGAATCTTGCTCAACACTCTTAGGGTGGCCCTCGGGATACAAAGTTTCCTGAGTCATTCTACCCCCTCTAGTCACAGCTCTAACAGCATTATCATTTTTCTTATTATTTAATTCATTGAGCAAATCATTTTGAGCTTTAATCACTTGTTCTACTTGGGTGGTAACCACAGAAGCATGTTTACTCATAAGTTTAAGTTCACCTTTAACTCTAGACATATAATCACTCAAGTGTTTAATCATATAAGCATTACCTTTCAATTGTCTACCAACATAAGCATTGAAGTTTTCTTGTTTAACAATAAAATTATCAAACTCATCTAAGCATTGGCTAGCAGACTTATTACGAGGAATATCACCTTCATCAAATCTATAGAGAGAATTTACCTTTACTACCTGTGTCGGGTTATCAAGACCATGTATCTCTTCAATAGGTGGTAAATTCTTAACATCTTCAGCTTTAATACCCTTTTATTTCATAAATTTCTTTGCCTCTTGCATATCTTTAGGACTGAGAAATAGAATACCCCTTTTCTTTGGAGTTGGCTTAGGAGTTGGTTCAGGAAGTATCCAATCATTATCATTACTCAATATATTATTCAATAGCAATTCAGCTTGCTCAACAGTTCTTTCCCTGAAAACACAACCATCACAACTATCCAGGTGGTCTCTGGAAGCATCGGTTAGTCCAGTATAAAAGATATCAAGTATTTCATTTTTCTTGAGAGGATGATCAGGCAAAGCATTAAGTAATCGGAGAAGCCTCCCCCAAGCTTGTGGGAGACTCTCTTCTTCAAGTTGCACAAAATTATATATTTCCCTTAAGGTAGCTTGTTTCTTATGAGCGGGCAAATATTTAGTAGAGAAGTAATAAATCATATCCCGGGGACTACACACACAACCAGGAGTAAGAGAATTAAACCATGTTTTAGCATCACCCTTTAACGAGAACGGAAATAGCTTAAGGATATAGTAGTAACGAATTTTTTCCTCATGAGTGAATAGGGTGGCTATATCATTCAATTTAGTAAGATGTGCCACAACAATTTCAGATTCATAGCCATAAAAAGGATCAGATTCAACCAAAGTAATTAAGTCAGAATCGACAGAGAAATCATAATCCTTATCAGAAATACAGATAGGTGAAGTAGCAAAAGCAGGGTCATATTTCATTCTAGCATTCAAAGACTTCTCTTTCAGCTTAGCTAACAGTTTCTTAAGATCATATCTATCTTTGCAAGCAAAAAAGTCTCTAGCACTTTCTTCATCCATAACATAACCTTCAAGCACATCACGCAATTCATATCTAGGGGGAGAATCTTCATCATCACTTTCATCAATATCTGTTTCAATAATTTCATTCTCTCTAACCCTAGCAAGTTGTTCATCAAGAAATTCACCTAATGGCACAGTATTATCAAGCATAGAAGTAGTTTCATCATAAGTATCATGCAAAGGAGAAGTGGCATCATCAATAACATGCGACATATTAGAATCAATAACAGGCGTAGGTGTCGCAAGTTTACTCATAACAGAAGGTGAATCAAGTGCAGAGCTAGATGGCAGATTTTTACCTCCCCTCGTAGTTGAGGGATAAATCTTGGTTTTTTCATCTTTCAAGTTCCTCATAGTGATCAACAGATATAAATCCCAAGTGACTCAAAGAATAGAGCATGCTCCCCGGCAACGGCGGCAGAAAATAGTCTTGATAACCCACAAGTATAGGGGATCGCAACAGTTTTCGAGGGTAGAGTATTCAACCCAAATTTATTGATTCGACACAAGGGGAGCCAAAGAATGTTCTCAAGTATTAGCAGTTGAGTTGTCAATTCAACCACACCTGATAGACTTAATATCTACAGCAAAGTATTTAGTAGCAAAGTAGTATGGAAGTAACAGTAACGGTGGCAAAAGTAACAATAGCAGTTTTGTAGTAATCGTAACAGTGGCAACGGAAAAAGTAACTAAGCAAAGATCAATATGTGAAAAGCTCGTAGGCAATGGATCAATGATGGATAATTATGTCGGATGCGATTCCTCATGCAACAGTTATAACACAGGGTGACACAGAACTAGCTCCAGTTCATCAATGTAATGTAGGCATGTATTTTGAATATAGTCATATGTGCTTATGGAAAAGAACTTGCATGGCATCTTTTGTCCTACCCTCCCGTGGCAGCGGGGTCCTATTGGAAGCTAAGGGATATTAAGGCCTCCTTTTAATAGATTACCGGACAAAAGCATAAACACTTAGTGAATACATGAACTCCTCAAACTACGGTCATCACCGGGAGTGGTCCAAATTATTGTCACTTCGGGGTTGCCGGATCATAACACATAGTAGGTGACTGTTGACTTGCAAGATGGGATCAAGAATTCACATATATTGATGAAAACATAATAGGTTCAGATCCGAACTCATGGCACTCGGGCCCTAGTAACAAGCATTAAGCATAGCAAAGTCATAGCAACATCAATCTCAGGACATAATGGATACTAGGGATCAAACCCTAACAAAACTAACTCGATTACATGATCAATCTCATCCAACTCATCACCGTCCAGCAAACCTACGATGGAATTACTCACGCACAGCGGTGAGCATCATGAAATTAGTGATGGAGGAAGGTTGATGATGACGACGGTGACGGATTCCCCTCTCCGGAGCCCTGAACGGACTCCAGATCAACCCTCCCGAGAGAGATTAGGGCTTGGCGGCGGCTCCGTCTCGTAAAACGCGATGAATCCTTCTCTCTTTTTTCTCCCCGAACGTTAATATATGGAGTTGGAGTTGAGGTCGGTAGAGTCTCAGGGGGCCCAGGGGGTGCGCCCCAGGGGGGTGGGCGCGCCCTGGACCGTTATAGCGACCAGACCTCAAACAGTCTGATCTCTGTGCATATGTGTCATCCCTGGATCGATAATGCTGACACGCACAGTACTTGAAGGATTTATAACAGAGTAGCAATCACACACTTATTACATCGAATGTCTCAAAAGAGAACTTATTACAATAAATGTGGCTTAAGGCCATCTAATACGATAACAGCGGAAGTCTTGGAAGATAAAGTGAGTCCATGAACTCCAACGGAATCACTGAGTGAAAGACCACGACCTAAGGCTCCTTACTCGACGTCTGAAAAGTCTGCAACATGATACGTTGCAGCCCGAAAATGGGTCATCACATGGAATATGCTGGCAATGTAACACAAAAGAGTAATGAACAGAATAATGCTATCACTACATGCATATATGGCTGGTGGAGGCTGTATGGTTAATGTGTTTTGCGGAAAGCCAATTTTTCCCTACTGCAAAGGAATATAATTTATTTAACTACAAAGTTTGTTGAAAACATTGAGAAGGTAAACCCCCTCTCAATACCAATTAAAAGTAGTCATTAACAACCCAACAAACTTAATATATAGAGTGATGAGATCAACATGATAATCCAAGAACCAGATACTCAAGATGTCCATAACCGGGGACACGGCTAACCATGATTAGTTTGTACACTCTGCAGAGGTTTGCGCACTTTTCCCCACAAGACTCGATCTCCTCCGTTGGATTTCTCGCACTACATGATGTTTGAGAAACGGATGACCGAGACACAGTCTTTCAGAAGCGTTAGCACCTTACGATGGGTAGACAGTACCACCTACATCCCCTACATCTGCTAGTCTACCACTGTAAGAGTTCACACGACTTAATCAACTATGCTAGAGCCCATAATAGCTTGTGGCTGCACACGGAAGTTTCTAGCATGAATAATCTCATGATCCCTCTGAGCCTGGGTGGCAGTCCATAGGAGAATCACACGGTACCCCGGGATTTCCAAAAATACAGGCAATCACTGGGTTCCCCAGGTGCCTCAATCCACCCAGATGTGTATTTAAGTTGCCACCTTAAGTTGAACCATTAATTAACAATCTCACATCTGTCATGAATACTCTCAAACCCAAACCACGTCTACGAGCATAGCATAGCAACATAAGCAACGTAGAAGTAACTCCCAGGGTTTGATAATAAAACAGGTAATAGGTACTACCTCAACTACTTCCCAATACTCAGATGTTAATTTAGATCCTAACCATGCAATGTTTGAGGGTTGACCTAATGCAATAAAACTAGGTATGAAAGAGGTATGATCAGAGTGTTACTTGCCTTGCTGATGATCCGCGAAACCTAGAAACTCGTAGTAGCACGCTTCGCACTCCGGGTATTCTATCGCAAACAAACAACAAGCATACAATAAGAAAACAAGCAAGGGCACATGTAAAACTCAAATAATAGATCTAAACAGAAAGTTCAACTTAAGAACTCCGATATGCAAAAAGAATCAAATCGAACGAAGCAACAAAACTCAAACGGCGAAACAAACAAGCTTTGTTTACTAATCTGGATTAAAGTCAAATTTTACAGTAGCAAAAACTTGTTTAAGTTGGTTAAACAGTAAGAGGGCTTCGAGACAAAACTCTAGGAGCTTGAATCGCCTGTTTCCGATTAACGAGCGAAAAGTTATACTAGAATGAAAATCCGATCAGAAATCACGATCGAAAATAATCGCGGAAAATCCGTGAAAAAGAAAAACTGACGAACAGGCTAACGAACGAACGTTCACTGTCTGTGGCTAAACGGTGAAAACTGTTCGTTAAAAGGAACGAACGAACGGGCATTCACTATATAACTAAACAAAAAAAATTAAACCGATCTAAAAAAATAATAAACCGCGGTTCAAAAAAAACCGTACGGTTTTTCGAAGAAAACCGGCGGCGGCGGCGAGGCTACCTCCGGCGGATCCGGCGAACGGCGGCGGCGGCGGGCGGCTCCTGCGAGGCGGCGCGGGGCGGCAGGTCGGCGGCGGGGCGGCAGCTGGCGGCGGCGGCGCTCAGGTTAGGGTTTGGGCGGCGGGGCGGGTTGGGCCGGCGGCTCGGGCAGCGCGACTATAAAGGCCCCCCGGGCGGAGTCCCGCTCGGGTACGGCCTGGAGTCGGTTTGACTTTTTTTAAATAATTCCGACGTGCAGAAAAAGAAAGAAAAGAAATACTAAAAGGACTCCAAAAATCCGGATATAATTTTCCCCGTCCTCTGAAAATAAGCCGGACAAGGTGAACATTTATTTGGGCCTAAAATGCAATTTTGAAAAAGCATATTTTTCCTAATTCAAATAAAATAGCGATAAAACTCCAAATAAAAATCTTATTTGACTTTAATATTAAATCTCCAATATTTCTTTATTTTGAGGAAGTCATTTTATCCTCTCTCTTTTATTTTTATAAAAGAAATAATTCAGAGAAAAATAATTAAAATCAAACGATTCTCTTTTCAAAATTCGAGAGAGACTCGAATATGAAAATAATGAAATCCCCAACTCTCTCCGTGGGTCCTTGAGTTGCGTAGAATTTCTAGGATCAAGAAAAATGCAATAAAATATGATATGCAATGATGATCTAATGTATAACATTCCAAATTGAAAATTTGGGATGTTACAAACCTACCCCCTTAAGATGAATCTCGCCCTCGAGATTCGGGTTGGCTAGAAAATAGGTGAGAGTGATCCTTCCGTAGGTCTTCCTCTTGTTCCCAGGTGGCTTCATCTTCGGTATGGTGACTCCACTGAACTTTGCAGAACTTGATTACTTTGCTGCGTGTGACTCGGTTGGCAAACTGGAGAATTCTGACTGGCTTCTCCTCATAGGTCAAATCGCTATCCAACTTTATCGCTTCCAGCGGCACTGTATCTCTCAGAGGAATATCGGCCATCTCTGCGTGGCACTTCTTCAACTGAGAAACGTGGAACACATCATGAACTCCTGACAATCCTTCGGGCAATTCCAACTTGTAAGCAACTTCTCCCATACGTTCCAAAACTTTGTATGGTCCCACAAAACGTGGTGCTAATTTCCCCTTAACTCCAAAACGCTTCACTCCTCGTAGTGGGGATACACGAAGATACACTCTGTCTCCAACTTCATATACTGTCTCCTTGCATTTGGAATCTGCATAACTCTTCTGCCTGGACTGAGCTACCTTGAGTCCATCGCGAATCAGCTTAACCTTCTCTTCAGACTCTTTAATCAAATTTGGTCCAAACAACTGTCGGTCTCCATGTTCTGCACCTCCTTTCGTATAGTGCTTCGAAAGGGGCCATCTTCAAACTGGCTTGATAGCTGTTGTTGTAAGAGAACTCTGCATACGGCAAATTTTCGTCCCAACTAGACCCATAGTCTAGCGCACAAGCTCTCAACATGTCCTCCAAAATCTGATTGACTCTTTCAGTCTGTTCATCCGTCTGCGGGTGAAAAGCTGTACTGAACTCTAGCCTGGTTCCCAAAGTTTCATGCAACTGATTCCAAAACTTTGAGGTAAACTGGGTTCCTCTATCTGATACAATGGTCCTCGGAACTCCATGCAGACATACGATCCTGGTCATGTATATCTTTGCCAACTTAGCACTGGTGTAAGTGGTCTTCGGTGGGATGAAATGAGCTACCTTCATCAAACAATCGACTACAACCCATATCGAGTCATAGCCTGAACGAGTCCTAGGTAATCCCGTGATAAAGTCCATGCCTAACTTATCCCACTTCCATTCAGGTATCGGCAATGGTTGTAGCAATCCTGCTGGCTTCTGGTGCTCTGCCTTCACTCCCTGACATACTTCACAAACTGCTACATACTCTGCAATATCCTTTTTCATTCTGGTCCACCAGAAACTATCCTTCAAATCCAGGTACATCTTGGTATTTCCTGGCTGAATCGAATATGGAGAATCATGGGCCTCTTGCAGAATCAACTTCCTGATCTCTTGATCATTTGGCACATATACGCGGTCCTCAAACCATAAGGTATCGCGCTCATCCTCACGAAATCCTTTAGCCTTTCCTTTACTCATTCTTTCCTTTTTTTCGGCTATCTCCTTGTCCCTCTTCTGAGCTTCTCTGATCTTATCCATCAAAGTAGATTGAATCTCCAAAGCTGCTACATATCCTCGCGGAACTATCTCCAAACATAGCTCGCGAAGGTCTTCTGCCAACTTCTTGGGTAATTCTCCGGTCATGAGTGTATTGACATGACTTTTGCGACTCAATGCATTAGTTACTACGTTATGCTTTCCGGGATGATAATGCAATCTCATATCATAATCCTTTATGAGCTCTAACCATCTCCTCTGCCTGAGATTCAGCTCCTTCTGCGTGAAGATATACTTCAAACTCTTGTGATCTGTGTATACCTCACAATGGTTTCCGATGAGAAAATGTCTCCATGTCTTCAACGCATGCACTACGGCTGCTAACTCCAAATCATGCGTGGCATAATTTAACTCATGGGGTTTAAGCTGTCGTGAGGCATATGAAACAACTCTTCCCTCCTGCATAAGTACGGCTCCAAGTCCTCGACGAGAAGCGTCACAATATACTTCATAATCCTTGCGTTGATCTGGCAGAATCAACACTGGTGATGTAACCAAACGTCTTTTCAACTCCTCAAAACTGGCCTCACACTCCTCAATCCAATTGAATTTGGTGTCCTTTTTCAACAACTCTGTCATGGGCTTTGCAATCTTTGAGAAATTCTCAATGATCTCTCCATCTGTCGTGGGTGACTCCCCATTTGTCACAGTGACAACTTTGGTAGGGTCTACTGTTATTCCTTCTCCGGATATAACATGTCCAAGAAATCCAACTTCCTTTAGCCAAAACTCACACTTGCTGAACTTGGCGTATAACTGATGTTCTCTGAGCTTGCCAAGTACCAAACGTAAGTGCTCTTTATGTTCCTCTTCGTTCTTTGAGTAGACCAGAATATCATCAATGAACACCACGACGAATTTATCCAAAAACTCCATAAACACCTTGTTCATCATGTTCATAAAATGGGCAGGTGCGTTAGTCAGACCAAATGACATAACGGTGTACTCATACAACCCGTACCTCGTTGTAAAAGCTATCTTAGGTATGTCCTGCTCTCGAATCTTCAGCTGGCGGTACCCTGATCGCAGATCAATCTTGGAAAAGACTTTAGCCCCTTGCAGCTGGTCAAACAAATCATTGATCATCGGCAGTGGGCACTTGTTTTTGATCGTCACCTCATTCAATCCACGATAATCAACAACCATCCTCAACGATCCATCCTTCTTCTCCACTAGAAGTACTGGGGATCCCCAAGGTGACGAACTTGGGCGAATATAACCTTTATCCAGTAACTCCTTAATCTGCTTCTTAATTTCCTCCAAATCCTTTGCGGGCATTCTGTACGGTCTCTTAGATATTGGCCCTGTGCCTGGCAAAAGCTCAATAAAAAATTCAATGTCTCTATCCGGTGGCATGCCTGGCAACTCCTCTGGAAATACATCCGGAAAATCCTTCACCACTGGTACTTCCTCCTGTACAACTCCTGATAAGGAATTTACTTGAGTCCTATTCGGCACATGCCGGGATACATACTTGATCCTTCTTCCTTCTGGGGTGGTAAGCAAAATCGACTTACTGGCGCAGTCAATGTTCCCTCCATACTTTGATAACCAATCCATGCCTAATATCACATCCAGGCCTTGTGACTCCAGTACTATTAGGTCTGAGGGGAACAAGTAGTTACCAATCCTTAATATTAACCGATCACACCATAAGCTAGCCATATACTCTGCTCCTTGCGAGGTTACTAACATGGGTGACCTAAGGGCTTGGGTTGGCAGTTTATACTTATCCACGAATCCCCTTGATATGTATGAATGCGATGCACCAGTATCGAAAAGAACGAGTGCAGTAAATGACTTAACCAAAAACTTACCTATTACTGTATCTGGCTGGGCTTCAACCTCCTCCACGTTAACGTGGTTCACTTGCCCCTGTTGAAAGGGTTGGGCTTCTTCCCAGAGCTTCCATTGCCGTTTCCATTCTTGGCTTCAGGAATTCATTGGCGTAATGTCCGGTCTTCTGGCACTTGTAGCAAGTAACGTGGCTTAGATCTTTCTTGGCGGGTGTTGCCGGTTGGAACGGTTCTATCCGCTACTTCCTCCATTACCATTACCATTCTTGGGGCCACTATGATTGTGCGAACTTCCTCCATTATGAGTGTGGCCTCCATGGTTATGAACAAGTCCTCCCGAGTTCGGGGTGTAACGGGGTCTCTGCTGGGCTCAAGAATTATACTTCCCTTGTCCATACTTCCTCTTGCGGCTGTCAATCTGCTGCTGCTTCCCTTCAAGCATGAGTGCTCTGTCCACCAACTCCTGGTAGTTATTGAAATTTGCCACCATCAACTGCATACTCAGCTCATCATTCAGTCCTTCCAGAAACTTGTCCTTCTTAGCTGCATCTGTAGCGACGTCATCTGGAGCATAACGTGCTAGCTTACTAAATTCATCCACATATTGGCCAACAGTGCGCCATCCTTGGCGTAAGTTGCGAAACTCACGCTTCTTCATGGCCATAGCTCCTGCTGATACATGGGCAGTGCGAAAAGCCTGCTGGAACTGGTCCCATGTCACAGTGTCAATAGGGTAAGTGACTATGAAGTTCTCCCACCAAGATGCTGCAGGTCCATCAAGCTGATGTGCGGCAAAACGCACTCTCTCCGCATCTGTGCATCCTGCAGTAGTCAACTCCCTCTCAATCTTGCGGAGCCAATCATCTGCAACAATCGGCTCGGTGCTACTGGAGAACACCGGCGGATTCAACCTAAGAAAACGGGCTAAGTGATCAACTGGTGGTGGTGGTGGTTGTGGGTTGTTGTTATTGTTGTTCCCCTGGTTCTGATTCTGGACTAGTATCTGCATCAATGCATTCTGTTGCTGGATCAACTGAGTGAGCTCTGGTGGGAAAGCAAATCCATTGTCGCGTCTCGGAGGCATCTGCTGGGTATAGAAAAGATGAGAAACAGAGTAGAATGAGGTCTAGGGGGAAAACACTACCCATATGCACATGAGACAAACACAAACATATCACTATATCAATCAAACAAAGGGCATACAATCGGTCCAGAACTATCGTTACAAAAGCTTGGACTATACTATATACATGGTGGAATACTACTACTGATGTGGTGGTCGACTAGAAAAATTGCTCGGTCGAAGACTCCATGATATCCGCTCCAGCTTCATCAACATAGTCATCATCGCTATCGTCAGGGTCCGAGTCAGTGTCGTCGATGATGATGTAGTTCTCTGGGCAAGTGGAATCGTCATCTTCTCCTCCTGGCGCAGGGTCTCCCATGAAAACTCCTAGCTTCTTTGTCAGGTCGCCATTCTTCTCCACTAGTACGACGATTTCCTCCATATAATCTTCGCGTGTAGCCTTGAGTTCTTCCTCCAGCTCCGTGATCCTTGTCATCGCCTTCTTCAAATCTGTCATGCCTGCGCACATCTGGTTCTCCTGGCGTCGAATGTGCTGGTTTAACTCCAGGATGAAAGAGGCAATCGATCTATCCTTCCTGGTGCTGATCATCTCCCATTGCTCATCTCGGCGCCCACAAATCTGGTAGATAGTGTCCTTGAGATCATTGTGGTAAACTTCTCCAATGCGTCCCATGGTAATGTGAGCTGCCATACTCTTTCCTAGACTCCAGGTGGGTGCATCAAAACAAAACTCTATGGGCTCAGTGACTGGCGTGAATGTCCTTCCTGGAACTTGAACTTGAATCATCCAACACTCCTCTTCTGGTAAAGTGGCATTGTAAGTCCCGGTGAAGCTTGGTATTCCAATATTCAGGTACCTAGTAACTTCCTTCAAGTGGCGTCCAAATGGGGTGTGTTCATCCGGTTGCGTGAACTTGATCCTTGCATCCGCCATCCTAAAGAGTAGAAAATGGAGAGGAGTCAGAAATGAGAAGAGAGTAGTGATCTAGGGCATTAGCTTAGTGGTCGTGTCCTACAGTCAGCGTGTGCTCTGATACCATCTTTGTAGTGACCAGACCTCAAACAGTCTGATCTCTGTGCATACGTGTCATCCCTAGATCGATAATGCTGACGCACACAGTACTTGAATGATTTATAACAGAGTAGCAATCACACAGTTATTACATCGAATGTCTCAAAAGAGAACTTATTACAACAAATATGGCTTAAGGCCATCTAATACGATAACAGCGGAAGGCTTGGAAGATAAAGTGAGTCCATGAACTCCAACGGCATCACTGAGTGAAAGACCACGACCTAAGGCTCCTTACTCGACGTCTGAAAAGTCTGCACCATGATACGTTGCAGCCCGAAAACGGGCCAGCACATGGAATATGCTGGCAATGTAACACAAAAGAGTAATGAACAGAATAATGCTATCACTACATGCATATATGACTGGTGGAGGCTGTATGGTTAATGTGTTTTGCGGAAAGCCAATTTTTCCATACTGCAAATGAATATATTTTATTTAACTACAAAGTTTGTTGAAAACATTGAGAAGGTTAACCCCCTCTCAATCCCAATTAAAAGTAGTCATTAACAACCCAACAAATTTAATATCAAATTTAATATATAGAGTGATGAGATCAACATGATAATCCAAGAACCAGATACTCAAGATGTCCATAACCGGGGACACGGCTAACCATGATTAGTTTGTACACTCTGCAGAGGTTTGCACACTTTTCCCCACAAGACTCGATCTCCTTCGTTGGATTTCTCGCACTACATGATGTTTGAGAAACGGATGACCAAGACACAGTCTTTCAGAAGCGTTAGCACCTTACGATGGGTAGACAGTACCACCTACATCCCCTACATCTGCTAATCTACCACTGCAGGACTTCACACGACTTAATCAACTGTGCTAGAGCCCATAATAGCTTGTGGCTGCACACAGAAGTTTCTAGCATGAATAATCTCATGATCCCTTTGAGCCTGGGTGGCAGCCATAGGAGAATCACACGGTACCCCGGGATTTCCAAAAATACAGGCAATCACTGGGTTCCCCAGGTGCCTTAATCCACCCAGATGTGTATTTAAGTTGCCAACTTAAGTTGAACCATTAATTAACAATCTCACATCTGTCAATACTCTCAAACCCAAACCACGTCTACGAGCATAGCATAGCAATATAAGAAACTTAGAAGTAACTCCCAGGGTTTGATAATAAAACAGGTAATAGGTACTACCTCAACTACTTCCCAATACCCACATGTTAATTTATATCCTAACCATGCAATGTTTGAGGGTTGACCTAATGCAATAAAACTGGGTATGAAAGAGGTATGATCAAAGTGTTACTTGACTTGCTGATGATCCGCAAAACCTAGAAACTCGTAGTAGCATGCTTCGCACTCCGGGTATTCTATCGCAAACAAACAACAAGCATACAATAAGCAAACAAGCAAGGGCACGGGTAAAACTCAAATAAGAGATCTAACCAGAAATTTCAACTTAAGAACTCCGGTATGCAAAAAGAATCAAATCGAACGAAGCAACAAAACTCAAACGGCGAAAGAAACAAGCTTCGTTTACTAATCTGGACTAAAGTAAAATTTTACAGTAGCAAAAACTTGTTTAAGTTGGTTAAACAGAAAGCGGGCTTCGAGACGAAACTCTAGGCGCTTGAATCGCCTGATTCCGATAAACGAGCGAAAAGTTATACTAGAACGAAAATCGGATCAGAAATCGCGATCGAAAATAATCGCGGAAATCCGAGAAAAAGAAAAAATTATGAACATGCTAACGAACGAATGTTTGCTATCTGCGGCTAAATGGTGAAAACCGTTCGTTAAAACGAACGAACGAACGGGTGTTTGCTATATAACTAAACTGAAAAAAATTAAACCAATCTAAAATAATAATAAACCGCGGTTCTAAAAAAACCGTACAGGTTTCCAAAGAAAACCGGCGGCGGCGGCGAGGCTACCTTCGGCGGATCCGGCGATCGGCGGCGGCGGCGGGTGGCTCCGGCGAGGCGGCGTGGGGCGGCGGGTTGGCGGCAGGGCGGCAAGGGCGGGCGGGCGGCGGCGCTAGGGTTAGGGTTTGGGCGGCGACGCGGGTTGGGCTGGCAGCTCGGGTTGGGCTTCGGCGGCTCGGGTGGCGCGACTATAAAGGCCCCCCGGGCAGAGTCCCGCTCGGATACGGCCCAGAGTCGGTTTGACTTTTTTTTAAATAATTCCGACATGCAGAAAAAGAAAAAAAAATACTAAACGGATATTTCCCGTCCTCTAAAAATAAGCTGGACAAGGTGAACATTTATTTGGGCCTTAAATGCAATTTTGAAAAATGCATATTTTTCCTAATTCAAATAAAATAGCGATAAAACTCCAAATAAAAATCTTATTTGACTTTAATATTGAATCTCCAATATTTTTTTTTTGGGGAAGTCATTTTATCCTCTCTCTTTTATTTTTATAAAAGAAATAATTCGGAGAAAAATAATTAAAGTCAAACGATCCTCTTTTCAAAATTCGAGAGAGACTCGAATATGAAAATAATGAAATCCCCAACTCTCTCCGTGGGCCTTGAGTTGCGTAGAATTTCTAGGATCAAGCAAAATGCAATAAAATACGATATGCAATGATGATCTAATGTATAACATTCCAAATTGAAAATTTGGGATGTTACAAACGTCGTCGACACGGTGTGGACCCCCCCTGATGCTGATTCTTTCGCCAATATTTTTTATTATTTCCAAAACGTGTCTCCGTAGATTTTCAGGTCGTTCCGAGAACTTTTAATTCTGCACAAAAATAACCCATGGCAATTCTGCTGAAAACAGCGTCAGTCCGGGTTAGTTTCATTCAAATCATGCAAGTTAAAGTCGAAAACAAGGGCAAAAGTGTTTGGAAAAGTAGATACATTGGAGACGTATCACTGGGGATGTGGTTGGAGCAGGCGGCACTATCACCACTTCCCCCGCGGCCGACACAGGAGCATGAGGCATAGAAGGAGAACAGCAACAGCAGCGCCCCAACGGCCGCGCTACACAAGGTACATGTGAAGGGGTTACTCCATCTACGCCCCTTCCTCCCACTGACGGGCACAACCGCAGCAACGGCCTCGGACCGGGGCGAATCGCCACCCTCTGGCCACCCCCGTTACGGGAGCGGCTGCAGCACGTGCGCCACCCCCAGGACGGGTCGACCAAGCTGCTGCACCCGACGGAGCCGCTGGCCCTCGAGCGCCTTCGCCGCACCACCTTGCCATCAAGGTGGCCGCTCCGCAATAGCAGGGGCACGGTGCTACCGCCGCTGGCACCATTAAGAGCCGACAGACGGTCCGATCTACTTCATCATCCATGCCAAGCACAGCCACGGAGGCCATGGCACGGGCTCAGCTGCTGTTGAGGTTTCCGCCAGCAGCCGAACAGATGGACGAATGGCGTGCCACCATCCAAAGTCTGCTCGGTTTCGCAGGCTGAGGGCCCGCAGCGGGCTGGCCCGCCACAGCCTTCCCAAGCGACGGCGACGGCTCGTGCTGCTGGTCGTACGGAAGGGGCTACCCCCATGGTGCAGTCCCCACCATGGCAGCCAATGCGAGCATAGCAGAATCAAGACCCAGACAACGTCTCGATGACCTCTTCTGACCCTCGAGCACGTCTAGGCCGACGGCGAGCCCCGGAGGATAGGCGAGTGGGAGACGCGTGCATCGCCATCGAGCGGCGCCACAACGACCACTGCATGACCGATGGGTGCGATGGCCCCGACGTCGATGAGCCTGCGCTCGGTGTTGGCGGGTGCCTACCTTTCGAGGTTTGGTGCCCTGCCTTCACTCATGAGCTGCGGCAAGTCCGTTGGCCGTCCGTTCGCACATCAAGCCAGAGATACCCGAGAAGTACAATGGGAGACTGAACCCGGCAGAGTTTCTGAGCATCTACACCGTCGCTGTTCAGGCTGCCGGGAGAAGACATGAGAAGGTGTTTGCTAACTACTTTCCTTTGGCCCTCAAGTCCAATGTGAGGTCTTGGCTGATGCACCTGTCGGAGAACTCCATCTCATCATGGGCCGACCTGTGCCACAAGTTCATTGGCGCCTTCACCGGCGGTCATCAAGAACCAGGTCGACCCAGCGATTTGCAGCTTCTCCAACAGAAGGAAGGAGAGACCCTCCATAAGCATTTACAAAGATTCAGCAAAGTCCATAGGAATATCCCAAATATCCATCCGGCAGCTGTGATAGCTGCCTTCCAGTCCAATGTGCGTAAGTGCTGGATTCATTCCAAGATGAACGTGCGGTTGCCCAAGACTGTGAAGGAGCTATACACCTTGGTAGATCAGTGTGCTCAGATGGAGGAGGGGAGGAAGTTTCCCGGAGAGGAAGATTGCACCAATGTAGATTCAGAGGATGATGATGAAACAACCAGTCAGAAGAAGAGCAAGAAGCGCAGTAAGAAGCATAAGGATAAGGCAGTGATGATTGTTGAAGGATCAGGTACACTTAGTACCGGGAAGAAGGCCAAAGCTGAGGTCCCTGGCAAGGAAGCTGCCGTGTGCGCTGACTGCCGGGAGGCTGCGTCTCGGGGAAAATATAAAGGGGTATGCATTTTCCCCTGACTCGTGCACGGATAAGCCAAGACTGGGCAAGAGTACAAGAAACCAAGAGATTTGAAGAACCAGCATGCAGCTCAGAGAGACTAAGGCCAAGCCAGAGGAGCAAGATATGGACAAGAGGAGGGCCTCCCTTGCCGGACAGGCGAGCCCGAAAGGGGCCAGGCCACCCCCAGAAGCAGGCGCCCGAGGCGCCCCGACAGGGCCTGCGGGGGCTCACGGGAGCGAAACCGCCTCACCAACCACTCAAGCATGACCCACATCATCGATCAATGCGGTGTCAAGCCGCAAGGTGATTAAGTGGCAGCCATTCGCCACATGGCAGCCATTTCCTACAGAAGAAACCCACAGATGACACCCGTCCTGCGACGTGTCAAGAGAATAGGAGCGAAGCTGGCAAGATAGCCCGGCAAGCCTTGCCGGGCAACCAGTGATGTGACACTAAGCGACGCATTTACTGCGCCCTATCAGCCCGCATAGTTAGGTATGATAGCACTGTTCGCTATCATATCAGTGCATAATGACTACTTTGCCATTGTGGTGACCCCTTGATCTATAAAAGGAGGCCCATGGCACCCGTAGAAAGGGCTGGAAAAGTTGACAAACCCACACCCCCATACGCGCGTAGCCGCTACTGCCCTGAGGTAACCCCCTGCCGGGCAAGTGTACTATGCTTCACCACCTCCATTCCACCATCAATCCACCAAAGCACGAGTAGGGTTTTACGCCTCGCGGCGGCCCGAACCTGGGTAAATTGCTTTCGTGCCCTCTGTCGTTCTATCATACACTGGTCTGCTCTTTGTGCAACGCGAAGTCCCCCTATCAAACCAGCAAGGGGCCTCCGGGTCCCATAGGTGGCCCCGGATATCCCACGATATCTTTGGCGCGCCAGGTAGGGGGCTCGCTTGCGCGAACCTGAAAGCGTGCACAACAGCTTCCTCACCATATTCGTCTTCGACGGCGCCATTGACCATGGCGCCCGCGAAGACGCAGAAGCGAAGCAAAGGGGAACCCCCGCGCCATTTTATCGCTCTCCAAGCCTTGCCATGGCAACAACTATGGAGAAGATCGCTGCTGGTGGCGATAGACCCGCCCCATCGGCCCGTACAGCGTACCCATGTTGCGGGCACCTTCCGGAGAAGGGGCACGAGATGTGCGAGCGTGGGCACCCTCCTCCACGTCCTTTTCCTCTGTCAGCAGTCCAATTGCTTCAGCCTCGGCGTCGTCGATGTCGACGATTACCGCGCGATGCTCGATCCAGTATTTCCCCTATTAGGGAGTAATCCTAGGCGAAGCGCTGGTATGAGTCCTCGATAGATACCCCGGCAGGCATACTTCGGCATGGCTGCCTGCATTGGCGCGACCCATGCAATGGCAGCCGTTAGAATGACTTAAAACGAAAGGGGAGAAAGGGGAGGAGGACCAGAGGAGCCCGACGCTACGCCCCGATGCCCGCCAGCCGCAAGGAATACATGTCGGTCCCTGCTGGGAACAAAGAAATCACCTGATTATCTTCTGCTCCTCCAAGTGTCATGGGCACGCCTGGGAGCGCAGCCCCGCAGAAAAAAGGGGGGCTCAAAACGAAAGCTAAGTTTTCGTTATCACCTCTTATTGATGCCTTTCAAGTCTTTGCAGTCATTTATCCCCTTAACCCTAGTGAGCGTTCATGTAGTGAAACCCCTCATGCGATGGAACCTTGGTTAGTTTCTTTGATCGCACCATCATCCTATCCAAAGCCATGCTCGCAGGTCAAGAGACTGCGTCGAGAGCTAGCTAGGAAAAACCTGCCGAGATGCATCCACGCCAAGATGACTGTTAAGGGCCGGACCCTTACGACAATCACGGCATTATGATATCGGCTGGCGTCGAGAGCATACACAGAAGTTGATCGTACGAACGCAAGCATATAGGGTTCAAAGGGATAAACGCGCATTTAAAGGTCCAACTAAGTATATCTGTTCCACGCGAACACTAGAGATAGAATAACTAAACGTGAAATATTTATCATCTTCCATTACAGGGCCCAGTGGCCCAGTACTTGGTCCAGTGGCCAGAAGGAACAACTTAATAGCGAAGAACCCTGTCGGTGTGGGGAGCGGCTTCCTTCTCGGTGGCTGCGACGTCGGCACCCGCTGGCAGCTTCTTGAATCCGTCGTCAAGATCGAGCTCTGGGTGGCAGCACGCGATATTGCTCAATACCATGAAGAGGGCATTGCGGGCGAGCTTCCGGAACTCAGTCGCGACGCGCTCGGCCCTCCCCTCTTCATGCACTTTCAGCTTCTCGATCATCTCGTTGAAGAAGAGCCCTAGCTTGACGCTCGGGACCTCCTGCTTGTTGGCTGAGAAGACTGGGCCGTCCATGCCCATCACCGTAGCTTGGGCGCCAAGGCGTTCTGCAATATCAATCAAGCTCTTGATCCAGAGGTTGCTCATATCGACCTGATTCTTCAACCTGTCCTCTGCATCTTGCCGGAGACACTTGGCGGTTTCCAAGTCCTTGGACAGCAACTGCTGCCGGGATTCAAGGGACTCCGCCGACTGCTCCAACAAGCCGATCCTCGCCTTCATGTCTGTAATGCTTCCATTAGCGGTCTCAAGGCTCTGGCCTTGGAGGAAAGCTGCGACTGCACATCGGCCAAGTGGATCTCTGCCTGCCGTGCCTCTTCTTTGACTGCCTCCACCTTCTTTGTGCTCTCAACAAGATCCTCATTCAGTTTAGCCACCTTCCGGTCAAGCTCCGTTTTGGCGGCAGACGCGGCAGCGAAATCATCAGTAAGCTTCTTCAATTGAGCAGCAGAGTCAGCAACAAGGGTGTTCAGAGCAGCATCATGCTTATCTTCCAATTCTTTGGTGCGTTGCTGCACCATAGCCTCTGGACCTTCATCCTTGGCATGATGGGTTGCTTCGAGTTTCTCCTCTCTGAGGGAGATCTCTCGCTCCCTGGCGTCCAGAGATGCCTTGCGGTCTGCCAAGTGTGTGTCCCGAGCCATGATATCCTCCATAATTGATACGTCTCCAACGTATCTATAATTTTTGATTGCTTCATGCCATATTATATTCTGTTTTGGATGATTAATGGGCTTTGTTATACACTTTTATATTATTTTTGGGACTAACCTATTAACTGGAGGCCCAGCCCAAATTGTTGTTTTTTGCCTATTTCAGAGTTTTGTAGAAAAAGAATATCAAATGGAGTCCAAACGGAATGAAACCTTCGGGAACGTGATTTTCGGAAAAAACGTGATCCAGAGGACTTGGACCCTACGTCAAGAAAGCAACCAGGAGAGCACGAGACAGGGGGCGCGCCTACCCCCCTGGGCGCGCCCTCCACCCTCATGGGGCCCATGTTGCTCCACCGACGTACTTCTTCCTCCCATACATACCTACGTACCCCCAAACCAACAGAGGCATCCACGAAAACCTAATTCCACCGCCGCAACCTTCTGTACCCGTGAGATCCCATCTTGGGGCCTTTTCCGGCGTCCTGCCGGAGGGGGCATTGATCACGGAGGGCTTCTACATCAACACCATAGCCTCTCCGATGATGTGTGAGTAGTTTACCTCAGACCTTCAGGTCCATAGTTATTAGCTAGATGGTTTCTTCTCTCTCTTTGGATCTCAATACAAAGTTCTCCACGATTCTCCTGGAGATCTATTCGATGTAATCTTCTTTGCGGTGTGTTTGTTCAGACCGATGAATTGTGGGTTTATGATCAAGTTTATCTATGAACAATATTTGAATCTTCTCTGAATTCTTTTATGTATGATTGGTTATCTTTGCAAGTCTCTTAGCAGTTTGGTTTGGCCTACTAGATTGATCTTTCTTGCAATGGGAGAAGTGCTTAGCTTTGGGTTCAATCTTGCGGTGTCCTTTCCCAGTGACAGCAGGGGCAGCAAGGCACGTATTGTATTGTTGCCATCGAGGATAACAAGATGGGGTTTATATCATATTGCATGAGTTAATCCCTCTACATCATGTCATCTTACTTAAAGAATTACTCTGTTCTTTTGAACTTAATACTCTAGATGCATGCTGGATAGCGGTCGATGTGTGGAGTAATAGTAGTAGATGCAGGCAGGAGTCGGTCTACTTGTCACGGACGAGATGCCTATGTACATAATCATACCTTGATATTCTCATAACTCTGCTCAATTCTATCAATTGCTCAACAGTAATTTGTTCACCCACCGTAATATTTATGCTCTTGAGAGAAGCCACTAGTGAAACCTATGGCCCCCGGGTCTATTTTCCATCATATTAATCTTCCAACACTTAGCTATTTTATTGCCTTTTATTTTACTTTGAATCTTTATTATAAAAATACCAAAAATATTATCTTATAATATCTATCAGATCTCACTTTCGTAAGTGACCGTGAAGGGATTGACAACCCCTTTATTGCGTTGGTTGCGAGGTTTTTATTTGTTTGTGTAGGTGCGAGGGACTTGAGCATGGCCTCCTACTGGATTGATACCTTGGTTCTCAAAAACTGAGGGAAGTACTTATGCTACTTTACTGCATCACCCTTTCCTCTTCAAGGGAAAACCAACGCAGTGCTCAAGAGGTAGCAAGAAGGATTTTTGGCGCCGTTGCCGGGGAGGCCTACACCAAGTCAAGTCAAGATTTGATTTCCCGTCAACGAGCCATTTCTGGCGCCGTTGTCGGGGAGTCTACGCACAAGTCAAGACATACCAAGTACCCATCACAAACTCTTATCCCTCGCATTACATTATTTGCCATTTGCCTCTCGTTTTCCTCTCCCCCACTTCACCCTTGCCGTTTTATTCGCCCTCTCTTTTTGTTTTCCTTTTTTTCGCTAGATCTATTGTTTGCTTGTGTTACCATGTGCCTTCTATTTGCTTGCATCTTTGCTTGCTAAAAATCTATTGATATGGATCCTCTTAAAGTGTTCTACTTGGATCATCTTCGATCCTTATGCGCTCGTGCTGAAACCCCAACTATCTTAGTTGATGGGAAATCTTTAGATGAGCATGCTCATTTTGTGCGCCATCGTTTGTCTGAAAAGGGGAGACTCTTATGGGATCAAATAAACAGATTGATGTGTTATGCTTGGAATCTCTGTGAAATTTATGATTTTACTTGTTGCTCTGAAAACTTAAGAAACACCTTCCCTACCAATGTGAGTTTAGTGATAATGGAATCGTATCTGTGTATGTTAAGGGTGTTTATAATTACAATGATGTTCAACAAATTGAAGAATTTGTTGCTTTTAAGGGTGCTTATGAAATTGCTTCTTTGATTGAAACGTATGATGCTACTCTTTACAAATCTGAAATTTTGGCATACTTAAATATTGTTATGATAATTATGCTTCCAATGCCTATGTTAAACCATATATTGAGGACTCCTCCGCTGTCCAAGAAGAGGCTGATATTTTGTAGGAGTCTATAGAGGAAGAAAATAATGATATGCATGAATCTATATATAATTATGATTCCGATGATTTGATTGAAATATCCCTTGATGAACATGATGCTTGCTATTCTTTTGGCCATGATGCCAATATTTATAAAGATGAATTTGCTATAGTCCCATATGTTGAACATGAGATCATTGCTATTGCACCCATACTTGATAGTTCCTTCGATGAAAAGCATGATCGCAATGATGTTATAATAAATTATCTTGATGTCAATTGTGCTAATAATATGCAAAACCCTAAGCTTCGGGATTCTAGTTTTTCTATGTCCACTACTTGTTGCAATGATCATGATTGGGGTGATTCTTCTTATGATCTTGAAAATTTATTTAAGCCCCATGATGAATATGAGATTGATATTAGTGTTTGCAATAGTATTGAAAGTGGGTTTGGAAGAGTGTAAACTTTAGATCCCACATATTTGGAGAATGTTCAATATTATGAATTTTTTGATAAAAGTGGGTTTGGAGAGGTCATGACTTTAGTTAATGTTAATCCCACTATTTTGGAAGAGTGTCAACTTCGCATGCATGTGGATCGTGTTGGAAATATTTTATGTGATAGCTATTTTGTTGAATTTTCTTATGATCCCACATGTAATTATTATGAGAGAGGAAAATATGGTTGTAGAAATTTTCATGTTACTAAATTACCTCTCGTTATGTTGAGATTGCTATTGTTTCTTTCCGCTTTCCTTGCATATGCTAGTTTTTGCCTGCCTTGATAATTTGTTTGCCTATAAGATGCCTATGCATAGGAAGTATGTTACACTTAGATGTGTTTGCCATGTGTTTTATGATGCTCTCTTTGTGCTTCAATTCTTGTCTTTCATGTGAGCATCATTGAAATCTCAATGCCTAGCTAAAAAGGCTTTAAAGAAAAGCGCTTGTTGGGAGGCAACCTAGTTTTGTTTTATTTTCTTGGTTTTTGCTTCTGTTTAGGAATAAATCTTTGATCTAGCCTCTGGTTAGATTTTTTTATGTTTTAATTAGTGTTTGTTCCAAGTTAAACCTATAGGATCTTCTTGGATGATAGTTATTTGATCTTGCTGAAAATTCCAGAAACATTCTGTTCACGAAAACAATTGTTAAAAATTACCAGAACGTGATCTAATATTGATTCCAATTGCAGCAGATCAATAAACAAATTATTTAGGTCGTCCTAGTTTGGATGAATTTTTAGGGTTCCAGAAGTTTGCGTTAGTTACAGATTACTACAGACTGTTCTGTTTTTGACAGGTTCTGTTTTTCGTGTGTTGTTTGCTTATTTTGATGAATCTATGGCTAGTAAAAGAGTTTATAAACCATATAGAAGTTGGAATACAGTATGTTTAACACCAATATAAATAAAGAATGAGTTCATTACAGTACCTTGAACTGGTGTTTTGTTTTCTTTCGCTAACAGTGCTCAAGAGATTTTCTGTTTAGTTTTGTGTTGTGAAGTTTTCAAGTTTTGGGTAAAAAAATTGATGGATTATGGAACAAGGAGTGACAAGAGCCTAAGCTTGGGGATGCCCATGGCACCCCAACATAATCTAAGGACACCCAAAAGCCAAAGCTTGGGGATGCCTCGGAAGGCATCCCCTCTTTCGTCTTCGTCCATCGGTAACTTTACTTGGAGCTATATTTTTATTCACCACATGATATGTGTTTTGCTTGGAGCGTCTTGTATGATTTGAGTCTTTATTTTTTAGTTTACCACAATCGTGTTTGCTGTACACACCTTTTGAGAGAGACACACATGATTCGGAATTTATTATAATACTCTATGCGCTTCGCTTATATCTTTTGAGCTATATAGTTTTTGCTCTAGTGCTTGACTTATATCGTTTAGAGCATGGCGGTGGTTTTGTTTTATAGAAACTATTATTCTCTCATGCTTCACTTATATTATTTTGAGAGTCTTAAACAGCATGGTAATTTGCTTAAATAGGAGAATTAATCCTAATATGCTAAGTATTCGAGACTAGTAAAAACTTTCTTATAAGTGTGCTGAATACCAAGAGAAGTTTGATGCTTGATGATTGTTTTGAGATATGGAGGTAGTGATATTAAAGTTGTGCTAGTTGAGTAGTTGTGGAATTGAGAAATACTTGTGTTGAAGTTTGCAAGTCCCGTAGCATGCACTTATGGTAAACGTTATGTAACAAATTTGAAACATGAGGTGTTCTTTGATTGTCTTCCTTATGAGTGGTGGTCGGGGACGAGCGATGGTCTTTTCCTACCAATCTATCCCCCTAGGAGCATGCGCGTAGTGCTTGGTTTTTGATGACTTGTAGATTTTTGCAATAAGTATGTGAGTTCTTTATGACTAATGTTGAGTCCATGGATTATACGCACTCTTACCCTTCCATCATTGCTAGCCTCTTCGGTACCGTGCATTGCCCTTTCTCACACTGAGAGTTGGTGCAAACTTCGCCGGTGCATCCAAACCCCATGATATGATACGCTTTGTCACACATAAACCTCCTTATATCTTCCTCAAAACAGCCACCATCCCTACCTATTATGGCATTTCCATAGCCATTCCGAGATATATTGCCATGCAACTTTCCACCGTTTCGTTTATCATGACATGTTCATCATTGTCATATTGCTTTGCATGATCATGTAGTTGACATCGTATTTGTGGCAAAGCCACCGTTCATAATTTTTCATACATGTCACTCTTTATTCATTGCCTATCCCGGTATACCGCCAGAGGCATTCATATAGAGTCATACCTTGTTCTAGTATCGAGTTGTAATCATTGAGTTGTAAATAAATAGAAGTGTGATGATCATCATTCATAGAGCATTGTCCCAATAAAAAAAGAGAGAAAGGCCAAATAAAAAAAGGAAGGCCCAAAAAAATAAAAAAGGGACAATGCTACCATCCTTTTTTCCACACTTGTGCTTCAAAGTAGCACCATGATTTTCATGATAGAGAGTCTCTTGTTTTATCACTTTCATATACTAGTGGGAATTTTTCATTATAGAACTTGGCTTGTATATTCCAACAATGGGCTTCCTCAAATGCCCTAGGTCTTCGTGAGCAAGCAAGTTGGATGCACACCCACTTAGTTTCTTTTGTTGAGGTCTTATGCATTTATAGCTCTAGTGCATCCGTTGCATGGCAATCCCTACCCCTTGCATTAACATCAATCGATGGGCATCTCCATAGCTCGTTGATTAGCCGCGTTGATGTGAGACTTTCTCCTTTTTTCTTCTCCATATAACCCCCATCATTATATTCTATTCCACCCAGAGTGCTATATCCATGGCTCACGCTCATGTATTGCGTGAAGGTTGAAAAAGTTTGAGATTACTAAAGTATGAAACAATTGCTTGGCTTGTCATCGGGGTTGTGCATGATGAGAGCATTCTTGTGTGACGAAAATGGAGCATGACTAAACTATATGATTTTGTAGGGATGAACTTTCTTTGGCCATGTTATTTTGAGAAGACATAATTGCTTAGTTAGTATGCTTGAAGTATTATTGCTTCTATGTCAATATTAAACTTTTATCTTGAATCTTTCGGATCTGAATATTCACACCACAATTAAGAGGGTTACATTAAAAATTATGCCAAGTAGCATTCCGCATCAAAAAATTTCTTTTTATCATTTACCTACTCGAGGACGAGCAGGAATTAAGCTTGGGGATGCTTGATACGTCTCCAACGTATCTATAATTTTTGATTGCTTCATGCTATATTATATTCTGTTTTGGATGATTAATGGGCTTTGTTATACACTTTTATATTATTTTTGGGACTAACCTATCAACCGGAGGCCCAGCCCAAATTGCTGTTTTTTTGCCTATTTCAAAGTTTTGCAGAAAAAGAATATCAAACGGAGTCCAAACGGAATGAAACCTTCGGGAACGTGATTTTCGGAATAAACGTGATCCAGAGGACTTGGACCCTACGTCAAGAAAGCAACCAGGAGAGCATGAGGCAGGGGGCGCGCCCTCCACCCTCGTGGGGCCCACGTTGCTCCACCGACGTACTTCCTCCTATATATACCTACGTACCCCCAAACCAATAGAGGCATCCACAAAAACCTAATTCCACCGCCGCAACCTTCTGTACCCGTGAGATCCCATCTTGGGGCGTTTTCCGGCGTCCTGACGGAGGGGGCATTGATCACGGAGGGCTTCTACATCAACACCATAGCCTCTCCGATGATGTGTGAGTAGTTTACCTCAGACCTTCGGGTCCATAGTTATTAGCTAGATGGCTTCTTCTCTCTCTTTGGATCTCAATACAAAGTTCTCCACGATTCTCCTGGAGATCTATTTGATGTAATCTTCTTTGCGGTGTGTTTGTTGAGACCGATGAATTGTGGGTTTATGATCAGGTTTATCTATGAACAATATTTGAATCTTCTCTGAATTCTTTTATCTATGATTGGTTATCTTTGCAAGTCTCTTCGAATTATCAGTTTGGTTTGGCCTACTAGATTGATCTTTCTTGCAATGGGAGAAGTGCTTAGCTTTGGGTTCAATCTTGCGGTGTCCTTTCCCAGTGACAGCAGGGGCAGCAAGGCTCGTATTGTATTGTTGCCATCGAGGATAACAAGATGGGGTTTATATCATATTGCATGAGTTTATCCCTCTACATCATGTCATCTTACTTAAAGCATTACTCCGTTCTTTTGAACTTAATACTCTAGATGCATGCTGGATAGCGGTCGATGTGTGGAGTAATAGTAGTAGATGCAGGCAGGAGTCGGTCTACTTGTCACGGACGTGATGCCTATATACATGATCATACCTAGATATTCTCATAACTTTGCTCAATTCTGTCAATTGCTCAACAGTAATTTGTTCACCAACCATAATATTTATGCTCTTGAGAGAAGCCACTAGTGAAACCTATGGCCCCGGGGTCTATTTTCCATCATATTAATCTCCCAACACTTAGCCATTTTTATTACCTTTTATTTTACTTTGCATCTTTATCATAAAAATACCAAAAATATTATCTTATCAAATCTATCAGATCTCACTTTCGTAAGTGACCGTGAAGGGATTGACAACCCCTTTATTGCGTTGGTTGCGAGGTTTTTATTTCTTTGTGTAGGTGCGAGGGACTTGAGCGTGGCCTCCTACTGGATTGATACCTTGGTTCTCAAAAACTGAGGGAAATACTTATGCTACTTTACTGCATCACCCTTTCCTCTTCAAGGGAAAACCAACGCAGTGCTCAAGAGGTAGCAATCATCATCAGGAGGGTCTCTTGCTGCCTCATGAGCACCTTGAACTGCTTGTCGTTCCACTCGCGCAGTTCCAGGCATTGTCCTTCAGCCTCTGGTCCAGCTTGTTGGTGGACTCACGCTGCTCCTTGAGTGACTGCCACTTCTGGTTGGGCCAGGCCTGCATGTCCTTCATGCCCACCGCCATGGATTCCATGAAAGACAGGTCCATGGCGTCGGTGGCTGAGTCATCGGCCTCTCCGGCTCCCTGGTAGAGCAGAGCCAGGAGGCGTTGGAGTTCTTCATCGAGCTCTTCATCCGTGGTGTGGGACAGGTCGGGGCCTCCAGCTTCGGGTGGTGACGGCACCATTGCCTACACGCTCGAGGGAGGTGGCGGAATCTCAGCAATGGTCCCGGCGGTGGGAAATGGGCCCATGGTCTGGAGTGGGATCTTCATCTTAACGGCCACTTCCCCTACCGGGGCGTCCTCCGAAGAATGCTCCATCACCCCAAAGTGTTGGGGAACGTAGTAATTTCAAAAAAATTCCTACGGACACGCAAGATAATTGTGATGCATAGCAACGAGAGGGGAGAGTGTTGTCCACGTACCCTCGTAGACCGAAAGCGGAAGCGTTAGCACAACGCGGTTGATGTAGTCGTACGTCTTCACGATCCGACCGATCAAGTACCGAACGCACGGCACCTCCGAGTTCAGTACACGTTCAGCCCGATGACATCCCTCGAACTCCGATCCAGCCGAGTGTTGAGGGGAGTTTCACCAGCACAACGGCGTGGTGACGATGATGATGTTCTACTGACGCAGGGCTTCGCCTAAGCACCGCTACAGTATTATCTAGGTGGACTATGGTGGCGGGGGGCACCGCACACGGCTAAAAGTTCAATAGATCAATTGTTGTGTCTCTGGGGTGCCCCCTTCCCCCGTATATAAAGGAGCAAGGGGGGAGAGGCGGCCGGCCAGGAGGGGCGCGCCAGTAGGAGTCCTACTCCCACCGGGAGTAGGACTCCCTTCCTTTTCCTTGTTGGATTAGGAGTGGAGAGGGAAGGAGAGAGAGGGGAAGAGTAAAGGGGGGCGCCGCCCCCCCTCCTTGTCTAATTCGGACTTGGGGGGAGGGGCGCGCGGCTGCCCCTTGGCCGCCTCTCCTCTTCCACCAACTGGGCCCATGAGGCCCACTAACCTCCGAGGGGGTTCCGGTAACCCCCCGGTACTCCGGTATATATCCAATAACCCCTGGAACCATTCCGGTGTGCGAATATAGTCGTCCAATATATCAATCTTCATGTCTCGACCATTTCGAGACTCCTCGTTATGTCCGTGATCACATTGGAGACTCCGGACAACCTTCGGTACATCAAAACGTATAAACTCATAATATAACTATCATCGAAACTTTAAGCGTGCAGACCCTACGGGTTCGAGAACTATGTAGACATGACCGAGACACGTCTCCGGTCAATAACCAATAGCAGAACCTGGATGCTCATATTGGCTCCCACATATTCTACGAACATCTTTATCAGTCAGACCGCGTAACAACATATGTTGTTCCCTTTGTCATCGGTATGTTACTTGCCCTAGATTCGATCGTCGGTATCTCAATACCTAGTTCAATCTCGTTACCGGCAAGTCTCTTTACTCGGTCTGTAATACATCATCCCACAACTAACTCGTTAGTTGCAATGCTTGCAAGGCTTAAGTGATGTGCATTACCGTGTGGGCCCAGAGATTCCTCTCCGATAATCGGAGTGACAAATCCTAATCTCGAAATACGCCAACCCAACAAGTACCTTCGGAGATACCTGTAGAGCACCTTTATAATCACCCAGTTACGTTGTGACGTTTGGTAGCACACAAAGTGTTCCTCCGGTAAACGGGAGTTGCATAATCTCATAGTCATAGGAACATGTATAAGTCATGAAGAAAGCAATAGCGGAATACTAACGATCGTGTGCTAAGCTAACGGAATGGGTCAAGTCAATCACATCATTCTCCTAATGATGTGATCCCGTTAATCAAATGACAACTCATGTCAATGGCTAGGAAACATAACCATCTTTGATCAACGAGCTAGTCAAGTAGAGGCATACTAGTGACACTCTGTTTGTCTATGTATTCACACAGGTATTATGTTTCCGGTTAATACAATTCTAGCATGAATAATAAACATTTATCATGATATAAGGAAATAAATAATAACTTTATTATTGCCTCTAGGGCATATTTCCTTTAGTCTCCCACTTGCACTAGAGTCAATAATCTAGATTACACTGTAATGATTCTAACACCCATGGAACTTGGTGCTGATCATGTTTTGCTCGTGGAAGAGGCTTAGTCAACGGGTCTGCAACATTCAGATCCGTATGTATCTTGCAAATTTCTATGTCTCCCACCTGGACTAAATCCCGGATGGAATTGAAGCGTCTCTTGACGTGCTTGGTTCTCTTGTGAAATCTGGATTCCTTCGCCAAGGCAATTGCACCAGTATTGTCACAAAAGATTTTCATTGGACCCGATGCACTAGGTATGACACCTAGATCGGATATGAACTCCTTCATTTGCTGCTTCCGAAGCAGCTATGTACTCCGCTTCACACGTAGATCCCGCCACGACGCTTTGTTTAGAACTGCACCAACGGACAGCTCCACCGTTCAATGTAAACACGTACCCGATTTGCGATTTAGAATCGTCCAGATCAGTGTCAAAGCTTGCATCAACGTAACCATTTACGATGAGCTCTTTGTCACCTCCATAAACGAGAAACATATCATTAGTCCTTTTTAGGTATTTCAGGATGTTCTTGACCGCTGTCCAGTGATCCTCTCCTGGATTACTTTGGTACCTCCCTGCTAAACTTAAAGCAAGGCACACATCAGGTCTGGTACACAGCATTGCATAGGGAACATCTTTCATCTTCTCTCTATCATCTGTAGTGGTCGGGCATTGAGTCTTACTCAACTTCACACCTTGTAACACAGGCAAGAACCCTTTCTTTGCTTGATCCATTTTGAACTTCTTCAAAACTTTGTGAAGGTATGTGCTTTGTGAAAGTCCAATTAAGCGTCTTGATCTATCTCTATAGATCTTGATGCCCAATATATAAGCAGCTTCACCGAGGTCTTTCATCGAAAAACTCTTATTCAAGTATCCCTTCATGCTATCCAGAAATTCTATATCATTTCCAATCAGCAATATGTCATCCACATATAATATCAGAAATGCTAGAGAGCTCCCACTCACTTTCTTGTAAATACAGGCTTCTCCAAAAGTCTGTATAAAACCAAATGCTTTGATCACACTATCAAAGCGTTTATTCCAACTCCGAGAGGCTTGCACCAGTCCATAAATGGATTGCTGGAGCTTGCACACTCCCTTTGGATCAACAAAACCTTCCGGTTGCATCATATACAACTCTTCTTCCAGAAATCCATTCAGGAATGCAGTTTTTACATCCATTTGCCAAATTTCATAATCATAAAATGCGGCAATTGCTAACATGATTCAGACAGACTTAAGCATCGCTACGGGTGAGAAGGTCTCATCGTAGTCAATCCCTTGAACTTGTCGAAAACCTTTTGCAACAAGTCGAGCTTTATAGACAGTAACATTACCGTCAGCGTCAGTCTTCTTCTTGAAGATCCATTTATTCTTAATGGCATGCCGATCATCGGGCAAGTCAACCAAAGTCCACACTTTGTTCTCATACATGGTTCCCATCTCAGATTTCATGGCCTCAAGCCATTTTGCGAAATCTGGGCTCACCATCGCTTCTTCATAGTTCGTAGGTTCGTCATGGTCTAGCAACATAACTTCCAGAACAGGATTACCGTACCACTCTGGTGCGGATCTTACTTTGGTTGACCTACGAGGTTCAGTAACAACTTGATCTGAAGTTTCATGATCATCATCATTAACTTCCTCACTAATTGGTGTAGGTGTCGCAGAAACTGGTTTCTCTGATGAACTATTTTCCAATAAGGGAGCAGGTACAGTTACCTCATCAAGTTCTAGTTTCCTCCCACTCACTTCTTTCGAGAGAAACTCCTTCCCTAGAAAGATTCCAAATTTAGCAAAAAAAGTCTTGCCTTCGGATCTGTGATAGAATGTGTACCCAACAGTCTTTTTTGGGTATCCTATGAAGACACATTTTTCCGATTTGGGTTCGAGCTTATCAGGTTGAAGCTTTTTCACATAAGCATCACAGCCCCAAACTTTAAGAAACGACAACTTTGGTTTCTTGCCAAACCACAGTTCATAAGGCGTCGTCTCAACGAATTTCGATGGTGTCCTATTTAACATGAATGCAGCCGTCTCCAAAGCATAACCCCAAAACGATAGCGGTAAATCAGTAAGAGACATCATAGATCGTACAATATCAAGTAAAGTACGATTACGACGTTCGAACACACCATTACGCTGTGGTGTTCCGGGTGGCGTGAGTTGCGAAATTATTCCGCAATTTTTCAAATGAAGACCAAACTCGTAACTCAAATATTTTCCTCCATGATCAGATCGTAGAAACTTTATTTTCTTGTTACAATGATTTTCAACTTCACTCTGAAATTCTTTGAACTTTTCAAACGTTTCAGACTTATGTTTCATTAAGTAGATATACCCATATCCGCTCAAATCATCTGTGAAGGTGAGAAAATAAAGATATCCGCCTCGAGCCTCAATATTCATAGGACCACATACATCTGTATGTATGATTTCCAACAAATCTGTTGCTCGCTCCATAGTTCCGGAGAACGGCGTTTTAGTCATCTTGCCCATGAGGCACGGTTCACAAGTACCAAGTGATTCATAATCAAGTGGTTCCAAAAAGTCCATCAGTATGGAGTTTCTTCATGCGCTTTACATGGATATGACCTAAACGGCAGTGCCACAAATAAGTTGCACTATCATTATCAACTCTTCTTTTGGCTTCAATATTATGAATATGTGTATCACTACTATTGAGATTCAACAAAAATAGACCACTCTTCAAGGGTGCATGACCATAAAATATATTACTCATATAAATAGAACAGCCATTATCCTCTGATTTAAATGAATAACCGTCTCGCATCAAAAAAGATCCAGATATAATGTTCATGCTCAACGCTGGCACCAAATAATAATTATTCAGGTCTAAAACTAATCCCGAAGGTAGATGTAGAAGTAGCGTGCCGACCGCGATCACATCGACTTTGGAACCATTTCCCACGCGCATCGTCACCTCGTCCTTAACCAATCTTCGCTTAATCCGTAGTCCCTGTTTCGAGTTGAAATATTAGCAATAGAACCAGTATCAAATACCTAGGTGCTACTGCGAGCATTAGTAAGGTACACATCAATAACATGTATATCACATATACCTTTGTTCACCTTGCCATCCTTCTTATCCGCCAAATACTTGGGGCAGTTCCCCTTCCAGTGACCAGTCTGCTTGCAGTAGAAGCACTTAGTCTCAGGCTTAGGTCTAGACTTGGGTTTCTTCTCTTGAGCAGCAACTTGCTTGCTGTTCTTCTTGAAGTTCCCCTTCTTCTTCCCTTTGCCCTTTTCTTGAAACTGGTGGTCTTATTTACCATCAACACTTGATGCTCCTTTTTGATTTCTACCTCCGCAGCCTTTAGCATTGCAAAGAGCTTGGGAATCGTCTTATCCATCCCTTGCATGTTATAGTTCATCACGAAGCTTTTGTAGCTTGGTGGCAGTGATTGAAGAATTCTTTCAATGACGCTATCATCTGGAAGATTAACTCCCAGTTGAATTAGTGATTGTTATACCCAGACATTTTGAGTATATGCTCACTGACAGAACTATTCTCCTCCATCTTGCAGCCGTAGAACCTATTGGAGACTTCATATCTCTCAATCTGGGCATTTGCTTGAAATATTAACTTCAACTCCTGGAACATCTCATATGCTCCATGGCGTTCAAAGCGTCGTTGAAGACCCGGTTCTAAGCCGTAAAGCATGGCACACTGAACTATCGAGTAGTCATCAGCTTTGTTCTGCCAGACGTTCATAACATCTAGTGTTGCTCTTGCAGCAGGTCTGGCACCCAGCGGTGCTTCCAGGATGTAATTCTTCTGTGCAGCAATGAGGATAATCCTCAAGTTATGGACCCAGTCCGTGTAATTGCTACCATCATCTTTCAACTTTGCTTTCTCAAGGAACGCATTAAAATTCAACGGAATAACAGCACGGGCCATCTATCTACAATCAACATAGACAAGCAAAATACTATCAGGTACTAAGTTCATGATAAATTTAAGTTCAATTAATCATATTACTTAAGAACTCCCACTTAGATAGACATCTCTCTAATCCTCTAAGTGATCACGTGACCCAAATCAACTAAACCATGTCCGATCATCACGTGAGATGGAGTAGTTTCAATGGTGAACATCACTATGTTGATCATATCTACTATATGATTCACGCTCGACCTTTCGGTCTCCGTGTTCCGACGCCATATCTGTTATATGCCAGGCTCGTCAAGTTTAACCTGAGTATTCCGCGTGTGCAACTGTTTTGCACCCGTTGTATTTGAACGTAGAGCCTATCACACCCGATCATCACGTGGTGTCTCAGCACGAAGAACTTTTGCAACGGTGCATACTCAGGGAGAACACTTATACTTTGATAATTTAGTCAGAGATCATCTTAAAATGCTACCTTCAATCAAAGCAAGATAAGATGCATAAAAGATAAACATCACATGCAATCAATATAAGTGATATGATATGGCCATCATCATCTTGTGCTTGTGATCTCCATCTCCGAAGCACTGTCATGATCACCATCGTCACCGGCGCGACACCTTGATCTCCATCGTAGCATCGTTGTCGTCTCGCCAACTTATGCTTCTACGACTATCGCTACCGCTTAGTGATAAAGTAAAGCATTACAGGGCGATTGCATTGCATACAATAAAGCGACAACCATATGGCTCCTGCCAGTTGCCGATAACTAGGTTACAAAACATGATCATCTCATACAATAAAATATAGCATCATGCCTTGACCATATCACATCACAACATGCCCTACAAAAACAAGTTAGACGTCCTCTACTTTGTTGTTGCAAGTTTTACGTGGCTGCTACGGGCTGAGCAAGAACCGTTCTTACCTACGCATCAAAACCACAATGATAGTTCGTCAAGTTAGTGCTGTTTTAACCTTCTCAAGGACCAGGCGTAGCCACACTCGGTTCAACTAAAGTTGGAGAAACTGATATCCGCCAGCCACCTGTGTGCAAAGCACGTCGGTAGAACCAGTCTCGCATAAGCGTACGTGTAATGTCGGTCTGGGCCGCTTCATCCAACAATAGCGCCGAACCAAAGTATGACATGCTGGTAAGTAGTATGACTTGTATCGCCCACAACTCACTTGTGTTCTACTCGTGCATATAACATCTACGCATAAAACCAGGCTCGGATGCCACTGTTGGGGAACGTAGTAATTTCAAAAAAAATCCTACGCACACGCAAGATCATGGTGATGCATAGCAACGAGAGGGGGGAGTGTTGTCCACGTACCCTCGTAGACCGAAAGCGGAAGCGTTAGCACAACGCAGTTGATATAGTCGTACGTCTTCACGATCCGACAAATCAAGTACCGAACGCGCGGCACCTCCGAGTTCGGCACTCAGCCCGATGACGTCCCTCGAACTCCGATCCAGCAGAGTATTGAGGGAGAGTTTCATCAGCACGACGGCGTGGTGACGATGATGATGTTCTACCGACGCAGGGCTTCGCCTAAGCACCGCTACAGTATTATCGAGGTGGACTATGGTGGAGGGGGGCACCGCACATGGCTAAAAGATCAATAGATCAATTGCTGTGTCTCTGGGGTGCCCCCTGCCCCCATATATAAAGGAGCAAGCGGGGAGAGGTGGCTGGCCAGGAGGGGCGCGCCAGGAGGAGTCCTACTCCCATCGGGAGTAGGACTCCCTCCTTTTTCCTTGTTGGATTAGGATTGTAGAGGGAAGGAGAGAGAGGGGAAAAGGAAAGGGGGGGCGCGGCCCCCCTCCTTGTCCAATTAGGACTTGGGGGTGGCTGCCCCTTGGCCGCCTCTCCTCTTCCACCAATTGGGCCCATGAGGCCCACTAACCTTCGGGGGGGGGGGGGGTTCCGGTAACCCCCCGGTACTCCGGTATATATCCGATAACCCCCGGAACCATTCCGGTGTCCGAATATAGTCGTCCAATATATCAATCTTCACGTCTCGACCATTTCGAGACTCCTCGTTATGTACATGATCACATCCGGGACTCCGAACAACCTTCGGTACATCAAAACATATAAACTCATAACTGTCATCGAAACTTTAAGCGGGTGGACCCTACGGGTTCGAGAACTATGTAGACATGACCGAGACACGTTTCCGGTCAATAACCAATAGCGGAACCTGGATGCTCATATTGGCTCCCACATATTCTACAAAGATCTTTATCGGTCAGACCGCATAACAACGTACGTTGTTCCCTTTGTCATTGGTATGTTACTTGCCCGAGATTCGATGGTCGGTATCTCAATACCTAGTTCAATCTCGTTACCGGCAAGTCTCTTTACTCGTTCTGTAATACATCATCCCGCAACTAACTCATTAGTTGCAATGCTTGCGAGGCTTAAGTGATGTGCATTACCGAGTGGGCCCAGAGATACCTCTCCGACAATCGGAGTGACAAATCCTAATCTCGAAATTCGCCAACCCAACAAGTACCTTCGGAGACACCTGTAGAGCACCTTTATAATCACCCAGTTACGTTGTGACATTTGTTAGCACACAAAGTGTTCCTCCGGTAAATGGGAGTTGCATAATCTCATAGTCATAGGAACATGTATAAGTCATGAAGAAAGCAATAGCAGAATACTAAACGATCGCGTGCTAAGCTAACGGAATGGGTCAAGTCAATCACATCATTCTCCTAATGATGTGATCCCGTTAATCAAATGAAAACTCATGTCAATGGCTTGGAAACATAACCATCTTTGATCAACGAGCTAGTCAAGTAGAGGCATACTAGTGACACTCTATTTGTCTATGTATTCACACAGGTATTATGTTTCTGGTTAATACAATTCTAGCATGAATAATAAACATTTATCATGACATAAGGAAATAAATAATAACTTTATTATTGCCTCTAGGGCATATTTCCTTCACGAAGAGCCCTGGACATCCCCAGTAGCGAGATCCTGACCCTCAGTTGTCGGATCACGGGTTCCGGCAAAACCCTTAAGGTCAGTCCTCACCTCAATGCCCATATACTTCCTCTGCAGCCTTCATATTCCTCCTGGCATAATTAAACAGTTAGACATGATCTTCAGACAATGCCTTTGGAGAGGAAATTCTGATGCTCCTAAGCAATCTTTGGCTGCTTGGGATTTAGTTTGCAGACCTAAGGACAAGGGAGGGCTAGGTATTCTTAACCTGGCAATTCAGAATCAAGCCGTACTTCTGAAACATCTGCATAAATTCTATAATAAACAGCAAGTGCCATGGGTTCAGTTGATTTGGGACAGTTATTATGATGGAGTGGTACCCCATGCAACTGTGCTCACTGGCTCCTTTTGGTGGAAGGATATCCTGAAGCTTGTTGATCATTATAGATCAATTGCCACAATGCAAATTAACATGGGTGATTCTGCTCTCTTTTGGCTTGATGCCTGGCATGTGGGAGGTTCTTCCAGACCGTTGAACTTGAGGCTTCCAAGATTATTCTCTTTTGTTCTGGATGACAAGCTCTCTGTCAGAGACTTCATACAAAACCAGGACTTGTTTTCCATGTTCCATCTGCCAATCTCACCGGAGGCAGCAGCAGAACTGGAAATTTTGGAAGGATGGTTATTTAATCTTCAGAGAGACCCCACCCTGCCTGATATATGGCTCTGGCCTGGCAAATCTGGACAGTTTTCGGCCAAGAGCTTCTATGTGATCATGCATTCACACCTTCCAACTATCCAACCTTGCAAGTGGCTGTGGCAGAGCAGGTGTACTATAAAAATTAAGGTCTTTGGCTGGCTCCTTTTCTTTGACAGGCTCAATACTAAGGACATGTTAGTCAGAAGGCACTGGAGGTCCCCTCTGGATGATAATTTATGTGTCATCTGCAATGCGTTTGTCTATGAGGACAGAGCACATCTTTTCTTTGAATGCAATTTCAGTTGCAGAGTCTGGAATTATTTGCAGCTGGATTGGAGTCATGGCTCAAATATTGAACAGTGCATCTCCCACGCAAGGCAAAGTTTTGGCCACCCATTCTTCTTTGAAGTGATGCTCACGGCTGCTTGGAATATTTGGATTCTGAGGAATGGACGAACCTTCAGGGGGATGAGGGCTACTTTTGCTGCATGGAGATGTAATTTTATTCATGATATCCTTCTATTGTCTCACAGACTCAAGGATACCCTTAGGACTAGACTGGTTGATTGGGTTAACTCCCTCATGTAATGTAAGCTTTCTTTCTTTTTAGCTTAGGCCTGTAAATATTGTAACCTCTGTACAGTTTGGTTTTGTTTGGTTGAGGCAATATAGGGCTGTGGGGTTTTTACCCTACAGTAAATATTCAAAAAAAACCCTTAAGGTTCAAACTCTGGGGTGCGCGCGAAGTTCTTTCCCCACCGATCCACGCCCTAGCTTGCTAAGATCTCGCGGACGAACTCAACGAACTCACAACACAAGAGACACAAGATTTATACTGGTTCGGGCCACCGTTGTGGTGTAATACCCTACTCCAGTGTGGTGGTGGTGGATTACCTCTTGGGCTGATGATGAACAATACAAGGGGAAGAACAACCTCCTGAGGTTGAGGTGTTCTTGTGCTCGGTGAGCTTGTACGGGTGAGGATTGTCTAATCCCAGATCCGTTGGCTCCTATGGTGGCGGCTAGTCCTATTTATAGAGGCCCTGGTCCTCTCCCCAAATATTGAGCGGGAAGGGAGCCAACAGCGGCCAATTTGAAAGGGGACAACTAGTACAACTTATCCTGACAAAAGCGGGCTTCGCCTGCCAAAGGCTCTGGTGATGACGCCACTTCGGGGTCCATGGTGACCTCCGTCTTGCCGTCCGGCTGGTCTTGGTCTCGTTGCACCGATATGGAAACCTTTGCTTGACGCCTCGGTACTCCACACCTGCGCTTGCTTCCTTAGCATGAAAGGGGAAACAAGGACACTGCCCGTGCTGGCGCCTGCCTGGCGCCCGCCTGATCTTGATCATCATGGCTCACGTCACGAGAACCTCGTGAGGTTTGCCCTGCCTTGATCTCTCTGCTCCTCGCGAGCCAACCTGGTGAGGCCGCTCCTGAGGAGGTCTTGTGTCGTCTGCCTTGCGAGGCTTGGCCCCTCGCGAGGGTCTCGAACGCCTTGTTGATGAAGATGGGCCGTACGGGCCCACGCGCAGAGCCACGCCGTGGGCCGCAGGCAGGCAAATCTGGGGACCCCTGTTCCCAGAACGCCGGCAGTAGCCCCCGGTCCCAAGGCGCGCTCGGCCTTGGCTTCGAGGCGAAGCCAAAGGTCAAGTGCGGAGCGCCGCGAGCCCCAAAAGCCTGCGGCCTTGGTCGACGCATGGTGGTTGATTGGACGTGGGCGTCTCCGCTTCCCCATGCTGCCTTGGCAACTGCCCGACTTGACAAGAAGGCTGGCGTGGACAGCGCTTGTCTTCACTGCTTCCCTTTGCCTCGCTCAGATCCCCTTCCTTGCGCCTTGCCTCCGAAATCCCCAGATCTGCTTCCATCCTCCTTCGCACCAGCGACCAATGGCGCGGCGCAAGGTCAAGCCCTCCTCGTCGCCGGCTTGGTACGAACCTGCTCTCGATGTGCCCAATGTCTCGGAGAAGAACCTCGCCGCCACGTGCTTGCTGACGGCAGGGGAGAGCAACGAGAGGGGGAAGACGGAGCTCCCGGTTGCCTCCGACGTGCCGGAGCCTGAGGGAAGCACCTTTTTCCCATTATTCACGAGCAGTATCGCCGCAGGGTTGGTTCCCCCCTTCTCTGACTTCTATGAGGTCCTTGGCCATTACGGGCTGCAGGCGCTGCATCTTCATCCCAGCTCCATCCTTCTCCTGTCCATCTTCGCCTACTATTTCGAGGCGTATCTAGGCGTGATGTCGTCCGTGGCTCTGTTGCACCACTTCTTCTTCCTCCACGTCAGCGAAGTCCATATCTCCGGGTGCGCCATTTTCATTGCGGCCGGCAAGGGCAACTCGATCTCAAACACCGGGAAGAAGGCCGACAACCTAAGGGCCAAATAGGTCATGATGGGCATCAAGTTTGTCCACCCGCGCTTGGCGCTGCCGACAGAGATGCCCCAGTCCGACAAGGGTTGGTCTTGCGCGAAGCTCACTGATGAGCGTGCATCGTCGGTGTTGGAGCAGATGCAGACCGACCTGAAGCCGGGCAACGCGAGGGCGGCGAAGGTGACAGGGGCCATGCTCCTGAGGGAATTCCTGATGCTGCGCGTCGCTCCTTTTCAGGCACGTGCGCCCCCCTTGTGGAGGCTTCGAGATGAAGAGGACAAAATTCGCCTAAGCCCGGAGGCCTTGCCCGACGCTGAGCTGTCCGCAGTTTTGCGCCTCTTGGTCGGGGACAACCAAGATTACCCGCCGAGTGCCTTCGTTCCCCTGTTCCGCCGCAATGACTGGGAGCAGATCGTGGCCGCCAGGCCTATCTTCGACGGGCGAGGGCTGGTGCCACCTGCGCACTCCGGAGCCCCCGCGGCGCCGAAGCCGGTGGAGCTGTCTTCTGACGAGTCCCGTGGGAAGGAAGAAGAGGAGGAGGACTCGGAGGTGATCCCCGAGGAGATGGGGGAAACTTCCCCTTGAGCAAAGCTGACATCCTCCACGCTCTGCCAGACGACGCCGAGGCCGACGCCCGCCAGGAGGGGGGGTGCTGCCTGCCATCCCGACAAAGGCCAGATCATCGCTGGTCTCTAGAGATGGTGCCGTCTGAAGCTAGTTCCGATTCCCCTGCTGCGCCATTTTCTGCTCCCGGAGCCTGTGCGCCGACACCTCAGGCCTCGAGGCTCTCGGGCGTCAAGCTCCCCAAGCGGAAGGTGGACTACGCCGCGGTGGACATGTAAGTGCTCGAGCTCCGTATTGTTCTTGCTTATATTGTTGCCTCCTGATATTTGTCCTTGGTTGGGCGGGCCGCTGCCTTCGGCGAAGAAGTGGAAGGAGGATGCAGTGGCCGCGCCCCCTTCCGCGAGGAACGGAGGCGATAGCACTCGCACCTTCTCGGCATGGTCGCCCTCGCGAGACCAGGGGAGCGTCGTCACGAGGAGCCAGCCCCCAAGGCCCCGGTGGCTCCGGAAGTGTCGATGTCCGGCTCAGCCGCCGAGATCCCAAAGGCTCAGGAGCCCTTGGTCTCCCAGGCCCTGGTGACGGCATCGCCTCCTTCTCCTGCCGCGCCATCGTTCTCAGGTTCTTCTGCCTCCTCTGCTGTCTTGGAGCGTGCCCTTTCAGAGATGACCCAGCTGCAGGAAGATATCCAGGGCGCGGATCCACGCCTGGTGGCTGGGCGCCTGGAGCTGGCATCCAGTTGGCTTCAGTCTGACGCAGCGGTCCGAGCGACGCTGGATCAGGCTGCAACAGCCTCCTAGAGGGAGCAGCCACCCGCCACGCAGGCTGCAGCCGATCGCGAGGTGGCGCTGAAGGACGCCAAGGCCGCCCACGACCGCTGCCGGGCGTTGGAGAAAGAGCTGAAGGGCCTGCGCGATGAGCACGCAGAAGAAGCTCGTGGCCGCCATCAAGAACTGCGACGCCGAGCTGGGGGAGCTGGCGAAGACGCAGGCCGCTGAACGCGGCCAGCTAGAGGAGCTGGAGCGGAAGGTGGAGGCGGAGAAGATCGATCTTGACGCCATGGCGAAGGTCCTGGCTGAAGACCGTGTGGCTTTCTCGCTCCTCGAGGAGAGGTCCCACGTGGCGCTGAAGTCACTATATGAGAAGGGCTTGGAGAAGCCGCTGACCACCGACAAGGATGGCCTTGCTCAGCTGCTTCCCTTCTTGGTGAAGGCGCTCGAGGAAGTCGTGGAGGGCATCGGTCCCATGGCGGAGGCAGAGGCTCGCGTCCTTTCTTCAGCCGTGCTGACGCGGGTCTTCAGTCACCTACACCTTCGTGACCCCAGTGCTCGTCTTGACGAGCTGCTGGAGCCTGTAGCTGATGAATACTGCGCGGCCGCCGCCGCAGCCATGAAAAGCCAAGTGGAGGCTCTGCTGAAGAAGTTCCGTGGCTTCACCCCCGCGCCTTCGACTGGTAGTGCCACCGATCCCGCGGCTGCAACTGGCGGTGCAGGTGAAGGCGATGCCACCAAGGAAGGAGCACCTTTTGTGGGCGACGGCGGTGTTCAGGGGTGACCCGCGGCTGCTTTTCTGTTTTATTCCTGCAACATGCACCATGCCTCGTGGAGGCGTTAAATTCGCGTTTGATATTGTGAGAACAATGTGTCTTGTAATATTTGCTTTGAGATTTTGCGATTTTCTTCCTATTTGCTTTATGTTCTGCGTCGGCAGAACCCGGCCCCGCGCATACCTCAATCGCCATTGAGCCGACCGGAGACCGGACGGACCAAGGAGTGAGGGGCTACGTGACCAGTTAGGCTCTTGAGTCCCTATGCTCAGGAGTCCCCCTTGACGCGCAAACAGCTTATAGGAAGGATACGCGAGGACAGGTTGATGTTCTACGTCAGCAGGGCCGGCCCCGCGCATACCTCAACCCCCGTTGGGCCGACCGGAGACCAGGACGGACCAAGGAGTGAGGGGCTACGTGAACAGTTAGGCTCCCGAGTCGCGATGCTCAGGAGTCCCCCTTGACGTGCAAACAATCTCCATACCTTTGCCCTCGCCGAGGCTTGGCTCGGGAGGGGTGTGCGACGACCAGGTCCAAGGGACCTGGCTTGGGTGGCGTACACTTGGGCGTGACCCGAGCATAGCCCCCGTGCCCAGCCCTCTTGCGCGATTCTCCCAAGGGGCGGCGTTGCGGTGAGGCTGGACACTGAGCTCTGGGGTCCCAGAGGTTGATATGGCCGTGGGGCCACCCTCAGTTGTTTATCACCAGCGCGCAGCATAGTGCTTCCGCTTGTGCACGGGCATAGCCTCTCCTCGGCAGTGTCGACGGCCAGCACGGAGCATGGTGCTTCCACTTGTGCGTGGGAGGGGGGCTCCCTACTGCGGAGAGCCCCCGGGGCGTGTACAGCCCCGCCCTGACACGTGGCTTCCACGGCAGGGCTAGACGAGGTGTATCTGGGCACTCGTGAGCCAGCGCGGGACTCACGAGGCCCTACCTCAAGGCGGGTTGCGCCTGGTCTTGGTTCTTGTTCGCTGTGCTGGTCCTGCGAGGTGGTCAGACAAACTGCGCCGAACGAATCTCCTGAGGTTATCGCGTGAGAGGGCCAAGCACCAACGGCCCCAGGAGGTGACGTGAACGGGGCCAGCTCGCCAGACAGAGCTCAGCCGTTGGATTTATCCACGCTGCAGGGACGGGCCCGAGCACAAACACCATGCTTAACCTACTGACGTGAAGGATCCTGAAGAATGACGGCCGACGCGCGGCTCCCACGATAGGTGATGATCAAGCAGGTAATAGTCATAGATAGATTAAGCATGGAAAGCAAACTGGCTTAGGTAAATGCAGGAAAGATACATGCCACCGGGTTTGGCCCGAGCGGCTTGGGGATGATGCAGCCCGAGGGCCGCCTCAGCAAGGTAAGCTAAAGACATAAGAAAAAGGGGTACATGCCACAGGGACGGACCCACGCGGCCTGGGAATGATGCAGCCCAAGGGGCGCTCCCAGCTAAATAAACTTGGAAAATGTCACCTGGTTCTGTTGATGAAGAGATGTCGGAGGAGCCGGAGGTACGCGGTGGAGGGTTGCTCCTCATGAGCCACCGGGGCCCTGAGCCTCGGGAGGCTCTGGGGGCCCAGGCGGTTCCTTCAGGATCGTCTCCATCTCCGTCAGGACGGCGTGATGCCTGGTGTCGGGGGGATGGACCCCGGGTAGGCAACGGAACCCGGATCCCCTTCAAAAAACAACGGGGTTGGCACCGCCCCTCAACACCGGCACGCGGTTGGCCGGGTCGCCCGACCCGGCCAAGGCCCGCAAGCCGGCCAGACTAGCCGACCCGGCAAGCCACGTCGACTCGGCCTCAACAACTAGCGCAAGACAGCCGAACACGGCACTGCCAAAGCCTCCTCAAGAAGCCAGCGCCACCCATGGTGTGCTACGCAATCCAGCCGCGGGTCAACTCTCGTCCCATCCAGGCCGTATGATGGGGACGAGACTTCAATCAATGATGACCGAGGCAACAGTGCCCTGCCCATGCCTCTGGCCAGCAGGAACGTGGCAATAGTGCCCCTCACCTACCCGCTGACCAGGGCCGGCGTGGCTACAGTGCCCCCGCCCTCACCGCTGACGACAACAAGCGGCAACCTGACGGAGGGCACTGTACGCGACTCGACTCGGCCACGCCCTGACGATCGACAAGACGGCGCACAGTCCCCCTAGGCTTGTGGGGCCCGCACCTAGGGGAACCTGGCGAACCACAAGCCCTCAGCGAGACCCAGCCCGGGTCCCCGCACAACGACAATACGGACCCACCGACTTGTAACATTACCATTGTACCCCTGGGGGGTTGGACTATAAAACCCCCGGGAGCCCACGATCATTCGGGGGGCGAGCGGGAGGACTAGCCACAAAACAGCAACACCGGAGAGAAGGAGTAGCCCAAGCCTTGGCCAGCTTCCTTCCTCCTCCATACAGCTCCAGGAGCAACATTGTACTATCGATCATCCAACTACAGTCGGCAGGACTACGGGTATTATCTCTCCGGAGAGCCCCGAACCTGGGTATGTCTGGCATTCCGCGCCCGCTCATGCCAACCTCGCCTCTGGAGTCCACCAGCGCCCTCGAGCCTCCTCCTCTCTTTAGCCATCCCTTGGCATCTGCCGTGCACCCACCACGATAGTTGGCGCCCACTGTGGGGCAGCTCGAGGAGCTGGCCGGGAGCATGCTTCAGACAGGGCCCTTCTCCTACGCCGACGAGTCCGTCGCGCTGGCGGACGACGTCGTCGGCGCACTTGTCGCCTCTTTCGCCGCGCTGCGCATCTCCGATGCGTTCGCGGCCGACGAGTACCCCAGCGATGTGCTCAGCTACTCCGACTCTCCCCTCTCCCTCGTCGGCGGCGTTTCCGCCGGGGCAATGGACGTCCATGTGGAGGTCTTCGTCACCGGTGACGACGCCTCCTCCTCGTCGAGCAAGACGAGAAGGCTACCGAAGTCAGGGCCGCAGCGGATCGGATCGAGTCGTCCGATCCATTGCGCGCCGCGATCCAGAGCCTCCGCATCCCCATCGACACCGATGTCGACGCCACCAACGTCGTTGAGGCCCGAACCCAGCTCAAGGAAAGGCGCCAGCAGATGCTGGACCTATTTGAGACGCATGCCGCCACTCAGCGTCGCCTGGACGCCGCTCAGCTGGAGCGCGATGCCGCCTACGGATTCACGCCCGCCGCGGCTGAGCCAAGCCGGGTCGCCGAAGTGCGTGCCTGGGGAGGAGCGATCGGCAGGGCCCTCCGCGCCGTCCCAACCATCTACGGGACCCCAGCGAAGAACATGCGTGCTGCCCAAGCGGCCGCAGCCGGCCTGGACCAGCTCGCGGGTGAGGAGCTGAAAGAGCGCATTGGGCGGATGCGTGAACTCCTCCACGCCGCCAACACCCAGCAGGACCGCCTCAACCAGCTCGCCAAGCCAGCGGGATCCGGCTCCGCCTGCCTTGGCGGGCCCGGCGAACTTCTGCACACCGCTTCCTTGCCACCCGGCGAGGCGCACTCCGGCCGAGCCCGGACTCGGCGCGACCCGGCCGCTACAGCCGCCGGCGGATTGGCCGACGAGCCTGTCCTAGAGATCCAGCGTGGACCCGGCCACCATGGCCGGCGTCCGGCTCCAACCGACCCGGCCCCCCGTGGCCTGGCCGCAAGTCGACTCGGCCCGCGCGCCATCGACGACGCCGACGCTCACCACCGCCTCGATCAACTCGCTCGCTCCCTGGATGTGGAGGAGAGCGGCGCTATCGGGCCGACGTGCTTCGGCCCGCGCATCCGGGGGGAGCCCTTCCCCAAAGGATTCATGCTCCCCCGCGACACCCCCAAGTACAACGGGACGGTGAAGCCAGAAGACTGGCTCACCGACTACACCACAGCCATTGGCATCACCGGTGCCAATCGTCGTCTGGCCGTGCGCTACGCACCGCTCATGCTCCAAGGGTCGGCCCGCACGTGGTTGAACAGCCTGCCGATGGGCAGCATCAACACGTGGGTGGACTTCCAGGAAGCCTTCGTCCGCAACTTCACGGGGACCTACAAGCGACCCGGCCGCCCTAGCCAGCTCGCCATGTGCGTGCAAGGGCCTATGGAGACCGGTCGCGAGTACCTCAGACGCTGGACCGAGCTCCGGAACAGCTGTGAGGGCGTCCATGAAGTCCAGGCGATCCAGTACTTCGTCAGCGGGTGCCGAGACGGCACCCTCCTCAAGCACAAGCTCTTACGCTCTGAGCCGGCCACCATGGCAGCGCTGATGGTGACGGCGGACAAGTACGCCAGCGCCGACTCCACCATGAAGATCCAGGTGGCGCTGGATGAAGCCGGCAAGGCGAAGCTGGTTGCCCCTCCGAAGCCGGCCGACAAAAGCAGCCGGCAGCAGCATCACCAGAACAACAAGCGCAAGGCCGACCAGCCGGCGCCGCGCCACAACAACCGGCTCGTCACGGCCACCGAGCCCGCAGCGGACCCGACGGCGAAACACCGGCAAACCGGCAAAACGGCATGGCAACCCGCCATGAGCTTCGAGCAGATGCTCGACGCCTCCTGCAAGCACCATAGCGGTGCAAGACCCTCCATGCACATGCTTCGGCAGTGCGCCATCACCAAGCGCATCATGAGGGGCGACGTCCCGCCCCTCCGGCTCCGGCTCCAGGCGCGGGACAACCGCCTCCGCCTCCACCGCCGCCTCCAGTTGGCGGCGCGATGCGCGACGACGCCTACCCGGCCCAGAGCGCGGCCTATGTCGTCTTCACCAGCCTCGGCGACGACAAGCGCAGTGAGCGCCTCCTTTGGCAGGAGGTGAACACTGTCGTCCCGGCCAAGCCGGAGTTCATGCATTGGTCGGATCGCCCGATCACCTGGACCCAGGAGGATCACCCGGCAGTCATGCCGAGCCCGGGTGGTTACGCCCTCATCCTCAACCCCACCATCGTCACGCGGCGCACATGCAAGTTCTCCCGAGTCCTCGTCAACGGCGGCAGCACCATCAACATCCTCTACCGCGACACGATGACCAAGCTCGACCTCAAGGCCGAGGACCTGGAGCTAACCCGAACGATCTTCCACGACATCGTGCCCGGCTCTCCTGCTCCCTGTAACACGCACGATGCGGCTATATCTCCCACGTGTCGAGGCATGACTTAGAGGCATAACCGCATTGTGGTTTTGTCGCAAGAAGGGTCATCTTCACACAATCACATGTAATGAACAAGAATGGGATAAAGAGTTGGCTTACAATCGCCACTTCACACAATACATAAATAAATCATACATCAATCAGAATACACACATAGGTCCGACTACGGAACCAAAAGAAAAGAAGACAACCCAACTGCTAGGTCCCCAATCGTCCCAACTGGGCTCCACTACTGATCAACAAGAACAGAAACAACACAACGAACAAGATCTTCATCGAGCTCCCACTTGAGCTCAGTTGCGTTACCTGCACTGGTCTCATCGGCACCTGCAACTGTTTGGAAGTATCTGTGAGTCACGAGGACTCAGCAATCTCACACCCGCGAGATCAAGACTATTTAAGCTTATCGGAAAGGATGGGGTAATGAGGTGGAGCTGCAGCAAGCACTAAGCATATATGGTGGCTAACATATGCAAATAAGAGCGAGAAGAGGAGCAAAGGAACGGTCGTCAACTAGTATTGATCAAGAAGTGATCCTGAACTCCTACTTACGTCAAACATAACCCAAAAACCGTGTTCACTTCCCGGACTACGCCGAGAAGAGACCATCACGGCTACACACGCGGTTGATGCGTTTTAATTAAGGTCAAGTGTCAAGTTCTCTACAACTGGATATTAACAAACTCCCATCTGCCACATAACCGCGGGCACGGCTTTCAAAAGATAATACCCTGCAGGGGTGTCCCAACTTAGCCCATTATAAGCTCTCATGGTCAACGAAGGATATTCCTTCTCCCGGGAAGACCCGATCAGTCTCGGAATCCCGGTTACAAGACATTTTGACAATGGTAAAACAAGTCTAGCAAAGCTGCCCGAATGTGCCGACAAATCCCGATAGGAGCTGCACATATCTCGTTCTCAGGGCACACCGGATGAGCAGTCCGTACAACTAAAACCAGACCTCAAGTTTCCCCGAGGTGGCGCTGCAAAGGGCTCTAGTTTGGACCAACACTCCGAGGAGCACTGGCCCGGGGGGGTAAAATAAGATGACCCTCGGGATGCGCGACTCCCAAGCGAAAAAGGCTAGGTAAGGCAATTGTAAAACCAAGGTTGGGCCTTGCTGGAAGAGTTTTATTCAAAGCGCACTGTCAAGGGGGTCCCATAAATCACCCAACCGCGTTAGGAACGCAAAATCAAGGAACATAACACCGGTATGACGGAACTAGGGCGGCAAGAGTGGAACAAAACACCAGGCATAAGGCCGAGCCTTCCACCCTTTACCAAGTATATAGATGCATTAATAATATAAGAGATATTGTGATATCCCAACATAAACATAATCCAACATGGAGCAATCTTCATCTTTACCTGCAGCTAGCAACGCATAAGAGGGGCTAAGCAAAGCCGTAACATAGCCAATCAACGGTTTGCTAGGAAGGGTGACAAAGGTTACAGGTTCATGGCAATATGGGAGGCATGAAACAGCAAGTGGTAGGTAGCGCTGCATAGCAATAGAGCAAACAACTAGCAAGCAAAGATAGAAGTGATTTCGAGGGTATGGTCATCTTGCCTGAGATCCCGCAAGGAAGAAGAACGAGTCCACGAAGTAGACAACCGGACGTAGTCGAACGAATCCTCACAACTCCGGAACGAAACCGAAGCTAACGAGAGAAGCAACCCGGAAAGAAACAAATAACATAGTAAACAACCACCACATACACATGGCATGATGCATAAACAAGTATGATGCATGTCCGGTTTAAATGAGGTATGGCATGGGAAAATGCAACCAGCCCCAGTACAAATTAAGTGGAGCTCAATATGCAACGAGTTGCATATTGACGAAACACCACATCAATTATTTAGTTCTCTCTCGTTGATGTACCCAACAATGTTAAATGTTGTTAACCATGTCAAGAGGTGAAGCATATGGAAACTACCTATTTTAGGCAATTTAAATGAGGCCGGAAATAATAAACAACAATTCCGGAAAATCCTCATGTCCATATTTTAGATTTGGTACTGTTCTTCCATAAACGCAATTTTAATGTTGTTAAACAGAAAAATGAAGTGCACCATGTTAAACTAGGCATTTTTTCAAGCAAGTTACATATATAGTTTATTTAAATCCGAGTTACGGTTAATTAGTTATGAATTAAATCATTTTAACATGGCATTTATGCAAAATTAAATAAACAACAAGTTTAAACATTTTAAACATGGATGAGAGCAGCATATTATGAAACTAGCTAAAATTCTAAGCATTTTACATATATAGTTTGTTTAGTTTGGATGCATGCATATTTAGATATGAGCAATGCAAAACAATGGCAGTTCTAAAAATATGCAGGCACAGGATATATGACAAGATCACAGACTGAAAAGAAAACAAATATCATCCGGCCGAATCTGAAACAGTGGCAGTGGCTAGGCGGAGATCTGGCCCAGCGGCTGAGTGTGCAAAAGAAAAGAAAAAAAGGAGCAAAACTTGGGCTCGAACCCAGGACCTCACAGTTGGAAACATGGAAAAGAAAGTTGTGCCCGTCGGGATTTGATCCCTGGTCACCTAGGTGCAAACCTGCCAGTCTAACCAGTAGCAACAGGAGTCCACCTGAGACAAATCGCAGAGAAACGATAACTGAACAACAGTTCGAGCGAACCTGACTGAAAATAACAGAAACAAGATGAAAAAGAAACAGGGCAATAACAGGGGCGCCTGGGATTTGATCCCCAGACCCCTCGGTTGGAGCAGCGTGGTGCAAACCACTGCACTGCCGCGGCTGCTGTTGATAGGATAGGGCGCAGCCTTCTAAGAGATAATCCAGGGTCGAGCTTCTCTGTTTAGACAGAGAAGACGACGGCTGCGACGACGGCACCGGCGAGGGCAGCCGTGGCGACGGTGGGGTTTGAGAGGCAGCGGCGGGCGTGCGGAATAGGCTAAGGAGGTGCGCGTGCGTGCGGAGGGCTGCGGGAGGAGCCCACAGCGTGAGCCTCGAGAAGAAGCTCGTCTCAGGCCACGGCGAAGCGCGGTGATGCAGGGGCAAAGCCGGGCGCGGCGAGGCGAAACAGAGGGGCTGCGGCTGAGTGCGTGAGCGTGTGCAGCAAGATGGAGTGCGTGTGAGGATGCATGCAATAGGTGAAGCGAGCAGGGGCTAGAACACAAGCTTGGGCTCGCTGCCATGATCGTCCATGCTGGACATGGCCTCTGACGCGACGGGATCGGCCACCACAACGACAGAATCGAACCGGAGAGGCGCTGATGGTGACGGCGGACAAGTACGCCAGCGCCGACTCCACCATGAAGATCCAGGTGGCGCTGGATGAAGCCGGCAAGGCGAAGCTGGTTGCCCCTCCGAAGCCGGCCGACAAAAGCAGCCGGCAGCAGCATCACCAGAACAACAAGCGCAAGGCCGACCAGCCGGCGCCGCGCCACAACAACCGGCTCGTCACGGCCACCGAGCCCGCAGCGGACCCGACGGCGAAACACCGGCAAACCGGCAAAACGGCATGGCAACCCGCCATGAGCTTCGAGCAGATGCTCGACGCCTCCTGCAAGCACCATAGCGGTGCAAGACCCTCCATGCACATGCTTCGGCAGTGCGCCATCACCAAGCGCATCATGAGGGGCGACGTCCCGCCCCCTCCGGCTCCGGCTCCAGGCGCGGGACAACCGCCTCCGCCTCCACCGCCGCCTCCAGTTGGCGGCGCGATGCGCGACGACGCCTACCCGGCCTAGAGCGCGGCCTATGTCGTCTTCACCAGCCTCGGCGACGACAAGCGCAGCGAGCGCCTCCTTTGGCAGGAGGTGAACACTGTCGTCCCGGCCAAGCCGGAGTTCATGCATTGGTCGGATCGCCCGATCACCTGGACCCAGGAGGATCACCCGGCAGTCATGCCGAGCCCGGGTGGTTACGCCCTCATCCTCAACCCCACCATCGTCACGCGGCGCACATGCAAGTTCTCCCGAGTCCTCGTCAACGGCGGCAGCACCATCAACATCCTCTACCGCGACACGATGACCAAGCTCGACCTCAAGGCCGAGGACCTGGAGCTAACCCGAACGATCTTCCACGACATCGTGCCCGGCTCTCCTGCTCCCTGTAACACGCACGATGCGGCTATATCTCCCACGTGTCGAGGCATGACTTAGAGGCATAACCGCATTGTGGTTTTGTCGCAAGAAGGGTCATCTTCACACAATCACATGTAATGAACAAGAATGGGATAAAGAGTTGGCTTACAATCGCCACTTCACACAATACATAAATAAATCAAACATCAATCAGAATACACACATAGGTCCGACTACGGAACCAAAAGAAAAGAAGACAACCCAACTGCTAGGTCCCCAATCGTCCCAACTGGGCTCCACTACTGATCAACAAGAACAGAAACAACACAACGAACAAGATCTTCATCGAGCTCCCACTTGAGCTCAGTTGCATTACCTGCACTGGTCTCATCGGCACCTGCAACTGTTTGGAAGTATCTGTGAGTCACGAGGACTCAGCAATCTCACACCCGCGAGATCAAGACTATTTAAGCTTATCGGAAAGGATGGGGTAATGAGGTGGAGCTGCAGCAAGCACTAAGCATATATGGTGGCTAACATATGCAAATAAGAGCGAGAAGAGGAGCAAAGGAACGGTCGTCAACTAGTATTGATCAAGAAGTGATCCTGAACTCCTACTTACGTCAAACATAACCCAAAAACCGTGTTCACTTCCCGGACTACGCCGAGAAGAGACCATCACGGCTACACACGCGGTTGATGCGTTTTAATTAAGGTCAAGTGTCAAGTTCTCTACAACTGGATATTAACAAACTCCCATCTGCCACATAACCGCGGGCACGGCTTTCAAAAGATAATACCCTGCAGGGGTGTCCCAACTTAGCCCATTATAAGCTCTCATGGTCAACGAAGGATATTCCTTCTCCCGGGAAGACCCGATCAGTCTCGGAATCCCGGTTACAAGACATTTTGACAATGGTAAAACAAGTCTAGCAAAGCTGCCCGAATGTGCCGACAAATCCCGATAGGAGCTGCACATATCTCGTTCTCAGGGCACACCGGATGAGCAGTCCGTACAACTAAAACCAGACCTCAAGTTTCCCCGAGGTGGCGCTGCAAAGGGCTCTAGTTTGGACCAACACTCCGAGGAGCACTGGCCCGGGGGGGTAAAATAAGATGACCCTCGGGATGCGCGACTCCCAAGCGAAAAAGGCTAGGTAAGGCAATTGTAAAACCAAGGTTGGGCCTTGCTGGAAGAGTTTTATTCAAAGCGCACTGTCAAGGGGGTCCCATAAATCACCCAACCGCGTTAGGAACGCAAAATCAAGGAACATAACACCGGTATGACGGAACTAGGGCGGCAAGAGTGGAACAAAACACCAGGCATAAGGCCGAGCCTTCCACCCTTTACCAAGTATATAGATGCATTAATAATATAAGAGATATTGTGATATCCCAACATAAACATAATCCAACATGGAGCAATCTTCATCTTTACCTGCAGCTAGCAACGCATAAGAGGGGCTAAGCAAAGCCGTAACATAGCCAATCAACGGTTTGCTAGGAAGGGTGACAAAGGTTACAGGTTCATGGCAATATGGGAGGCATGAAACAGCAAGTGGTAGGTAGCGCTGCATAGCAATAGAGCAAACAACTAGCAAGCAAAGATAGAAGTGATTTCGAGGGTATGGTCATCTTGCCTGAGATCCCGCAAGGAAGAAGAACGAGTCCACGAAGTAGACAACCGGACGTAGTCGAACGAATCCTCACAACTCCGGAACGAAACCGAAGCTAACGAGAGAAGCAACCCGGAAAGAAACAAATAACATAGTAAACAACCACCACATACACATGGCATGATGCATAAACAAGTATGATGCATGTCCGGTTTAAATGAGGTATGGCATGGGAAAATGCAACCAGCCCCAGTACAAATTAAGTGGAGCTCAATATGCAACGAGTTGCATATTGACGAAACACCACATCAATTATTTAGTTCTCTCTCGTTGATGTACCCAACAATGTTAAATGTTGTTAACCATGTCAAGAGGTGAAGCATATGGAAACTACCTATTTTAGGCAATTTAAATGAGGCCGGAAATAATAAACAACAATTCCGGAAAATCCTCATGTCCATATTTTAGATTTGGTACTGTTCTTCCATAAACGCAATTTTAATGTTGTTAAACAGAAAAATGAAGTGCACCATGTTAAACTAGGCATTTTTTCAAGCAAGTTACATATATAGTTTATTTAAATCCGAGTTACGGTTAATTAGTTATGAATTAAATCATTTTAACATGGCATTTATGCAAAATTAAATAAACAACAAGTTTAAACATTTTAAACATGGATGAGAGCAGCATATTATGAAACTAGCTAAAATTCTAAGCATTTTACATATATAGTTTGTTTAGTTTGGATGCATGCATATTTAGATATGAGCAATGCAAAACAATGGCAGTTCTAAAAATATGCAGGCACAGGATATATGACAAGATCACAGACTGAAAAGAAAACAAATATCATCCGGCCGAATCTGAAACAGTGGCAGTGGCTAGGCGGAGATCTGGCCCAGCGGCTGAGTGTGCAAAAGAAAAGAAAAAAAGGAGCAAAACTTGGGCTCGAACCCAGGACCTCACAGTTGGAAACATGGAAAAGAAAGTTGTGCCCGTCGGGATTTGATCCCTGGTCACCTAGGTGCAAACCTGCCAGTCTAACCAGTAGCAACAGGAGTCCACCTGAGACAAATCGCAGAGAAACGATAACTGAACAACAGTTCGAGCGAACCTGACTGAAAATAACAGAAACAAGATGAAAAAGAAACAGGGCAATAACAGGGGCGCCTGGGATTTGATCCCCAGACCCCTCGGTTGGAGCAGCGTGGTGCAAACCACTGCACTGCCGCGGCTGCTGTTGATAGGATAGGGCGCAGCCTTCTAAGAGATAATCCAGGGTCGAGCTTCTCTGTTTAGACAGAGAAGACGACGGCTGCGACGACGGCACCGGCGAGGGCAGCCGTGGCGACGGTGGGGTTTGAGAGGCAGCGGCGGGCGTGCGGAATAGGCTAAGGAGGTGCGCGTGCGTGCGGAGGGCTGCGGGAGGAGCCCACAGCGTGAGCCTCGAGAAGAAGCTCGTCTCAGGCCACGGCGAAGCGCGGTGATGCAGGGGCAAAGCCGGGCGCGGCGAGGCGAAACAGAGGGGCTGCGGCTGAGTGCGTGAGCGTGTGCAGCAAGATGGAGTGCGTGTGAGGATGCATGCAATAGGTGAAGCGAGCAGGGGCTAGAACACAAGCTTGGGCTCGCTGCCATGATCGTCCATGCTGGACATGGCCTCTGACGCGACGGGATCGGCCACCACAACGACAGAATCGAACCGGAGAGGGGCTGGGGGGAATGGCTGCTCACCTAGGTCCCGTAGGACAAGATGAGGATGCCGGAGATGTGGTGCAGCGAGGGCGAGGACGCATTGATTGGTGGAGCTTCGGGTCCGTAACGAAGAGGAAGACGAAGGCGACGGCAACGTAGTGGAGACGACCTAGGGCGGGGAAGAAGTCTGAATGGATGTAGTCGACATCGAGGAAGAAGATGGACATGCCGGAGACGACCATGGTGGCCTCCGTCCACGCAGGCAAAGGCGAAGCTCTCGGTGGTGCTCTCTGATCTCTGTCTCTTGAGGAAGAAGGAGAAATAGAGGAAGGGAAAGAGGTGGCGGCGGCGAGAGGGGAAGAGGGAAACCCTAGGGCACGGGGCTCTGGTTTTATAGGGGGGTTGCGTGGTCGGGGCTGCCCTCGTGGCCATGTGCCCTCAGCCTAGGGGTTTTTACCGTGAGGAGAGGAGGAAACGAGAGGAAGGAGAAAGGTGAGGAAGAGAGAGACCGCCAGGTGGGGTCGCCTAGGTGATCCACGTAGGATTTACCAGCGAGAGGGAGAGAAGGGGCACGCTGGCGCTGGCTGGGCTCTAGGAAGGAGGAGGCCCAAGTGCAGCGCCCAGGTACAAGCTGTTCCTGCTTTAAATTATTTCTGCAAATAAGCAATCCACAGAATAGAAGAGGAAAATGGCCAGGGGTTTAGGGGATGAATTTGAAAGAAGTAACAATATTTTTGGACTCGCAAAAATGCGCTTGATCCAGGAAAAATAGAAGTGGCCTGATTGGATGATATAAATTCAAATGCATTTGAATGTAATTCAAATGATTTGAAGGAAGTGAGGGTTGGGAAGGTCCAAAAATGTTCAGATTTTTGGTGGAGCTCCGGAATAAGATGAAAAAAATATAATGCGAGGTTGGAGACCAAGAATTAAGATAACAAAGGCATTGGGATATTTGCAAGTGTGTTATGGTGAACTCCAACGAATGGAATATTTTAATATAGCTCCCTAATAATATTGGGAGGATATATGTTATAAAGAGAAATCACCATGTGCATTTCCCTCGATTTAAATGGATCGAAGATCCATGCAATTTACTTGGTTGAGTTTAAAAAAATTAAATGACATGATGGCATGATGACATGATGCAATACAAAAATAAAAGAGCAAGCACAAAAGAAACACACGGTGATCACGAAAATATGGAAGTCTTCTGAAGCGTCGGTCTTGGGGCGTTACACTCCCCCATTGGCCGGGTGCGGCTAGATGTCCTATTCGGTGACAGCAGCCACTTCCGGCGCGAACCGATCTGGTTCGAGGTGGTGGACCTGTCCAGCGCGTACCAGGCATTGCTGGGCCGGCCCGTGCTCGCCAAGTTCATGGCGGTTCCCCACTACGCGTACCTAAAGATGAAGATGCCGGGTCCCAGGGGCCTCATCACCATCACGGCGATTACCGCAAGTCCCTGGAGTGCGCCCGAGACGGCGCCAAGTTGGCCGAGTCGCTGGTCATTGCCGAGGAGCGGCGCCAGCTCGACCGGATCGTCGCCCTGGCAGGCGAGGCCTCCGTCGTGTCGATCCCGACCCCGGACCCGGCCGACGAGGCTGCCTTCAAGCCCTCCAAGGAGACAAAGAAAGTGAAGTTCAACCCAGAAAAACCCAGCTGCAGCAAGTACGTTGTCATAGGCGCCTGCCTCGACAGCAAATAGGAAGGCGAGCTCGTCGACTTCCTCCGTGAGAATCGGGATATCTTCGCATGGACCCCCAAGGACATGTCGGGTATCCCGAGGAAGTACGCCGAGCACAAACTTCACGTCCGCAACACAGCCACGCCTGCGCTTGCCTGCTTAGAACCAGAGAGGAAACAAGGACGCTACGCGTGCTGGTGCCCGCCTGGCGCCCGCCTGATCTTGATCGTCATGGCTCACGTCACGAGAGCCTCGCGAGGTTTGCCCCGCCTTGATCTCTCCGCTCCTCGCGAGGAAGCCTCGTGAGGCCGCTCTGGAGGAGGTCTTGCGTCGTCCGCCTCACGAGGATTGGCCCCTCACGAGGGTCTTGAATGCCTTGTTGACGAAGATGGGCCATACAGGCCTGCAACACAGCCACGCCGTGGGCCGCAGGCAGGCAAGTCTGGGGACCCCCGTTCCCAGAACGCCGACAGTAGCCCCCGGGCCCAAGGTGCGCTCGGGCTTGGCTTCGTGGCGAAGCCGAAGGTCGAGCGCGGAGCGCCGCGGGCCCCAAAAGCTTGCGACCTTGTTTGACGTGTGGCGGTTGATTGGACGTGGGCGTCTCCGTTTCCGCACGCTGCCTCGGCAACTGCCCAACTTGACAAAAGGCTGGCGCAGGCAGCGCTTGCCTTCACTGTTCCCCTTCACCTTGCCTCAGATCCCCTTTCTCGCTCCTTGCTGCCGATACCTCCAGATCTGCCCCGATTTTGCTCCGCACCCGCGACTAATGGCGCCGTGTAAGGTCAAGCCCTCCTCGGTGGCGACTTGGTATGAGCCGGCTCTTGAAGTGCCCAACGTCACGGAGAAGAGCCCCGCCTCCACGCGCTTGCTGACGGCGAGGGATAGTAATGAATGGGGGAAGACGGAGCTCTGGCTTGCCTCTGACGTGCCGGAGCCTGAGGGAAGCACCTTCTTCCCCTTCTTCTTGAGCAGCATCTCCGCCGGGTCGGTTCCTCCCTTCTCTGATTTCTTTTATGAGGTCCTCAACCACTACGGGCTGCATGCGTTGCATCTCCATCCCAACTCTATCCTTCTCTTGTCCATCTTCGCCTGCTATTGCGAGGCGTATCTGGGCGTGATGTCGTCCGTGGCTCTTCTGCGCCACTTCTTCTTCCTCTGCGTCAGCGATGGACACGTCTCTGGCTGCGCCAATTTCGTCGCATCCGGCAAGGCCAACTCGATCTTGAACACCGGGAAGAGAGCCGACAACATCCGGGCCAAATGGGTCATGATGGACGCCAAGTGCGTCCTCCCGCGCTTGGCATTGCCGACGGAGGTGCCCCAGTTTAACAAGGGGTGGCCTCGTGCAGAGCTTGCTGACGAGCGGGCATCGTCGGTGTTGGCGCAGATGCTGACCGACCTGAAGCCGGGCAACGCGAAGGCGGCGAAGGTCACAGGGGCCATGCTCCTGAGAGAATTCGTGATGTTGCGCATTGCCCCGCTCCAGGCACGTGCGTGCCCCTTGTGGAAGCTTGGAGACGAAGAAGATAAGACCCGCCTAAGGCTGGGGGCCCTGCCTGACAATGAACTGGTTGTTGTCCTGCGCCTCCTGGTTGGGTACAACCAGGAGTACCCGCCGAGCGCCTTCACTCCCTTCATCCTCCGTAAGGACTGGGAGCCAATCGTGGCCTCCAGGCCGACCTTTGATGCGCGCGGGCTGGTGCCGCCTGCGCTCTCCGGAGCCCCCGTGGCACCGAAGCCAGTGGAGCTATCTTCTGACGAGTCTCGCAGGAGGGAGGAAGAGGAGGTGGACTCAGAGGCGACTCCCGACGAGATGGGAGAAACCTCCCCCTGAGCAAAGCTGAAATCCTCCGCGCCCTTCCTGATGATGCCGAGGTCGATGCCTGCCAGGAGGGGGGAGAACTGCCCGTCATCCCGACAAGGAGCAGGTCGTCCCAGATTCCTCGGGATGCTGCCTCCGCCTTGATGCCATCCGGAGCTGCTTCCAGCCCTTCTGCTGCACCGCCTTCCGCTCCCGGAGTCCGCGCGCCCACGCCTCAGCCTTCGAGGCTTTCAGGCTTCAAGCTTCCCAAGCAGAGGGTGGAGTATGCCGTGGTGGATCAGTAAGTGTTTCGAGCTTCGTCTTACTTCTGCTTATACTTGCTATTTCCTGACGTTCACCCTTCGTTGACCAGGCTTGTGCCTTTGGCGAAGAAACGGAAGGAGGACATGGCGGCTGCACCCCCTTCGTCGGAAAAAGGAGGTGGCAGCACTCGCACCTCCCCAGCCGGGTTGCCCTCGCGAGGCCAAGGGGAGCAACGTGAGGAGCAGTCAGCCCCCGTGGCCCTGCTGGCTCCGGAAGTGCCAGCGCCTAGCCCGGCTGATGAGGTCCCAAGGGCTCGGGAGCCCTCGATCTCCCAGGCTCTGGTGACGACGTCGATTCCTCCTTCTGCCATGCCACTACTCCCAGGCTCTTCTGCTTCCTCCACCGCCCTGGAGCGCGTTCCTTCAGAGATGGCATAGCTGCGAGAAGATCTTCTGGGCGAGGACCCGCGCCTGGTAGCCGGGCACCTGGAACTGGCCTCCGGCTGGCTTCATTCTGACTCGGCGGTCCGAGCGACGCTGAGCCAGGCCGCGGCGTCCTCCAAGAAGGAGAAGCAGTGCGCCGCCAGAGCCGCGGCTGATCGCGACGCGGCACTGAAGGAGGCCGAGGCCGCCCGCGGCCGCTGCCGAGAGCTGGAGGACGAGCTGAAGTGTCTGCGCGACCAACACGAGGAAGAAGCGCGCGGCCGCCAGGTGAAGGAAGAGGAGATGAGGGCCCAGGAGGACGCCATCAAGAACCGTGACGCCGAGTTTGGGGAGCTGGAGAAGACGCAGGCTGCTGAGCGCAGCCGGCTAGAGGAGCTGGAGCGGGAGGTGAAGGCAAAGGAGGTCGATCTTGACGCCAAGTCGAAGGTCCTAGCTGAGGACCGCGCGTCCTTTGCTGATCTTGAGGAGAGGTCTCGCGCGGCACTGAAGACACTCTACAAGAACGGCCTGGAGAGGCTGCTAGCCACCGATGAGGATGACCCCGCTCAGCTGCTTCCCTTCTTGGTGGAGGCGCTCGAGGAAGTTGTGGAGGGCGTCGGTCCCATGGCAGAGGCAAAGGCTCGTGTTCTGTCTTCAGTTGCGTTGACTCTCATCTTCATCTACCTGCACCTTCGCGACCCCAGCGCTTGTCTTGACGAGCTGCTGGAGCTTGTGGCTGATGACCACTTCACAACTGCCGCTGCAGCCATGCAAGGTCAGGTGGAGGCCCTGCTGAAGAAGTTCCGCGGCTTTGCCTCCGCGCCCTTGACCGGGGGCGCCACCACTGCTGCGGCTCCGACCGGCGACCAAGGCGAAGGCGACACCACCAAAGGAGCAGTGCCGCCCACGGGCATCGATGATATTCAGGGGTGACCTGCGGCTCCTTTCCTGTTTTATTCCTGCAATCATGCATCAGGTCTCATGGGGACGTTAAACTTGCTTTTGATATTGTGAGAACAATATGTCTTGTAATATTTGCTTCAAGATTTTGCGATTTTCTTCCTATCCGCTTTGTGTTCTGCGTCGGCAGAGCCCGGCGCCGTGCATACCTCAACCGCCATTGCGCCGACCGGAGGCCTGGACGGACCAAGGATTGAGGGGCTACGTGACCAGTTAGACTCCTGAGTCGTGATGCTCAGGAGTCCCCCTTGACGCGCACACATCTTATAGGAAGGATGCGCGAGGATAGGTTAATGTTCTACGTCGGCAGAGCCCAGCCCCGCGCATACCTCAACCGCCATTGGGCTGACCGAAGACCAGGACGAACCAAGGAGTGAGGGGCTACGTGACCAGTTAGGCTCCTGAGTCGCGATGCTCAGGAGTCCCCCTTGACGCGCAAACAATTTCCATACCTTCCCTCGCCGAGGCCTCGGGAGGGGCGTGCGACGACCAGGTCCGGGAGACCTGGTTGGGTGGCGTGCGCTTGGGTGTGACCCGAGCGCAGCCCCCAGGTCCGAGAGACCTAGTTGGGTGGCATACGCTTGGGCGTGACCCGAGCGCAGCCCCCGTGCCCAGCCCCCTCGCGCGGCTCTCCCGAGGGGAGGCGTTGCGGTGAGGCTGGACGCTGAGCTCTGGGGCTCCCTGAGGTTGGTACGGCCGTGAAGCCGCCCTCAGTTGTTTATCACCAGTGCGAAGCATAGTGCTTCCACTTGTGCATGGGCATAGCCGCTCCTGGAAGTGTCGACGGCCAGCGCGGACCATGGTGCTTCCACTTGTGCGTGGGAGGGGCGCTCCCTCTGAGGAGAGCCCCCGGGGCGTGTACAGCCCTGCCCTGACACGTGGCTTGCACAACAGGGCTGCGAGGTGTATCTGGGCACTCGTGAGCCAGCGCGGGACTCACGAGGCCCTACCTCAAGGCGGGTTGCGCCTGGTCTTGGGTCCTTGATAGCTGTGGGTTCCTGCGAGATGGTTAGGTATCGCTGGTATGCCAGGTCATAATGCCATGGTCAAGGCCAGGGGGTGAGGGCTGGAGAGCCAGTAAGAGCTCCTGAGTCGCGATGCTCAGGAGCTCCCCATTTAACGCGCAAGCGAATTGCAAGAGAGAGGGGTGGACCCATGGCAGGTGGCAATCGAGCAGGTGATAACCACGGGTAGATTACCCATGAAAGGAAGGTCAGCTTGGGTAAATGCAGCAAGATACATGCCACTGGGTCAGGCCCGAGCGGCTTGGGGATGATGCACCCGAGGGGCGCCCCCAACAGGGTAAGCTAAAGACATGCGCAAAAGTGATACATGCCACAGGGACAGACCCACGCGGCCTGGGAATGATGCAGCCCAAGGGGCGCTCCCAGCTGAATGAACTTGGAAAATGTCACCTGGCTCTGTTGATGAGGGGTTGTCGGGGCAGCTGAAGGTACGCAGTGAAGGGATTGCTCCTCACGAGCCACCGGGGCCCTCAGCCTCGGGAGGCTCTGGGGGCTCAGGCGTTTCCCTGAGGACCATCTCCATCTCTGCCAGGACAGTGTGCTGCCTGGCCTCCTGAGCCGCCAGGACACGCCGCAGGTTGCGCTGATAGGCTGATGACACGCTCGGCAAGCGGAAAGGCATGCGAACGTAGCTGTGTGGCGGACTCTCGCAACGGCCCACGCGCGACGACCGGAAAAGCTCCTGAGAGGCGGCCCTGTTGAGCCCTGGAACGTCGATGCAGACGCGCAGCCCGGCATCCTCGCCTGGATGGGGAGCTGCGCCTCGTAAGCCGCGGTCGCCGCGCATGGCCCTTGCGTCTTGCAGTTCCTGAGTGGTCTTGGTCATGAACTCCTGAGCGGTGGGCACTCCTTGCCCCGTGACCTCCTGAAGGAAACGTGCCTTGAAGCACGCCTCCAAGTCGTGCCCGCGCGCCTCCCTCATGATGTTGGCAAGGTCTGAGGCCCTCCAAAAGAGAGCTCCCGAGCCCTGCCCGAGGAGGGCACTGGGCGCGCCTTCCTATGCGATGGAGGGAGGCGCCCCTGGAGCGGGCGCCGATCCTGATGAGGTTCCAGCCGCGACGCCACCCTCCTGAGGTCCGGCACGGCGCAGTTGCTTCTTCTTCTTGGGGATGGCCTCCGGAGGGCCATCGCCCTGGCTATCGGGGTCGTCGATTGCCGCAGCTTGAAAGGCACGCGCGAGTGAGCATACCGTGTCTCTTTCTTCGCATGGGACCGTGATGATTCCGCCGCTTCCCGGCATCTTGAGGACGTTGTAGCCGTGGTGGGTTACTGCCATGAACTTGGCCAGGGATGGATACCCAAGGATGGCGTTGTATGGCAGGCGGATGTGCGCGACGTCGAAGTCGATGAGCTCAGTGTGGTAGTTCTTGCGTTCTCCGAAGGTGACAGGGAGGTGGACCTGCCCTATTGGTGTGGTGGAGCCGTCGGTCACTCCTGAGAAAGGCTTGGTAGGCTGAAGTTGGTCATATGGCACTTGGAGGTTGTCGAACGTGTCGACGGATAGGACATTGAGCCCTGCCCCACCGTTGATGAGGGTCTTGGTAACTTGCACGTTACTGATGATTGGTGAACAAAGCATCGGGGGGGGGGGGCGCCAGCGGTGGCCGCGCACTTGAGCTGATCTGCCGAGTTGAAGGTGATGGCGCATTGGGACCAACTAAGCGGGCGTGTGACCTCAAGCTTGGGAAGGACTGCATTCACTTCACGAGCAAACTGTTTGAAGATGCGATGCGAGGCTGGGGCCTGAGCTCCGCCCAAGATGCAGGCGATAGCGCGCGGCTCCTGGAAGCCCCCAGCCCCCTCGTCTTGATGGTGGCCGTCGTTTCTTCTAGGCGGTGGCGGCAGCGGGGGAAGACCGGCATTGCCCTGGGGTTGATCCTCACGAGGCTGGTCCCTCCAGTCGCCCTCGCGAGGATGATCCTGCCATCGGTCCTCACGAGGCCTGTCGTGCCACTCCTGGCGCGGGCCACGGTCGTCCCAGCTCCCGCCACCACGTCCTCCTCCTCGCCCGTAGCCCCGGTCGCTGCGCTCGGGGTGTCAACCGAAGCGCCCTTCTCGAATGGCTCTGAGCTCTTGACAGTCGCTGGTGTTGTGGGTGTTTAGGTTGTGGAAGGCGCAGAACGGTCGGCTACTCTTTGACGACTCGGGCTGATCTCTGCGTCGCTTGGTGTCCGGCTCCATTGCGAGCACGGCAGCTTCCTTGCGCTTCACGTCCTTTGCCTTGGCCTTCTTCTCCTCTGGACCTGCAGCTGGCAGCTCAAGGAGGGAGAGGTGCCCTTCCTCTACTCTTGCGCACTTGGTCGCCAGGTTGAACAGCTCCAGAGATGTGCACAACTCCTCGTGGATAGCAAGCTCTTCCTTCATCTTGATGTCGCGGACACCATCAGAGAACGCGGAGATGCTGGCCACATCCGTCACCTTGGGGATCTTGAGGCGAGTGTTGTTGAAGCGCTGGATGCGCTTATGGAGGGTCTCTCCTGGTTGTTGCTTGATGTGGCGCAGGTCACCCGCAGCCGGCGGGCGGTCGCGAGTGCCCTGGAAGTTGGCGACGAAGCGGTCGCGCATCTCGTCCCAGGAGAAGATCGAGCCTGGTGGCAGGTTCATGAGCCACTAACGGGCGCCGTCTTTGAGTGCCATAGGGAACCAGTTCACCATGACTTTCTCGTCGCCGTTGGCCGCCTTGATGCTCAGCTCGTAGAGCTGTAGGAACTCCGCGGGGTCCAGGGTGCCGTCGTAGCGTGGAGGAAGATCTGGCTTGAACCTGCCCGGCTAGGCGACGCTACGCAGCTCGGGGGTGAAGGCGCGGCAGCCGACCGTGGTCGCCGGGGCCCGTCTTGGAGGCAGAGCTTGGTCCTGACGCTCACGCGTCGCCACGGCAAGTGGTGTGGGGGCCTGTCGCGGCAGACGATCCTGGGGCGGCGGGGCGAGGAGTGGCCGAGCGTTCTCTTGCGGTCGAGGAATTTCTTGGCAACTTCCTTCTTCACGTGCGGGCGCCGGACGCGGTGGATCGCGTCGCGGAGCCGCACGCCTTGGCGCCAATGCACCATCTTGGGGCAGAGGTAGTGGAGGTGCTCCATGAGCTGCGTCGCCTGAAGCTGGCGATGGGCCCAGCGGAGAGAGGGACGGCGCAGGGGAGCCCCCTGCGGCGCGGACAAACTCGGTGATGCGGTCGAGCTAGTCCCCATAGAGGTCGTCGACCGGTCGGTAGCGCAGGAGCTCGTGCGCCATGAGGAGCGCGGCCCATGCGTCCATGGGAGCGCGACGACAAACCAACGGGAATCAGCAATGGAGTGGCGGTGCAGCCGTCCTGCCGCACCGAGGGGTGCCGCGAGGACGCTTGCTGCTCGTTCCCCGGCGGGCCTGTTGCGGCGTTGGCGGCAGGAGACGGAGAACGACGAGGTGGCCCACCGACGGGAGCCGTCCGAGCGACGCGGGTGGCCAGGGCAGCCCGGCGCTCGGCACGAGCACGGCGAGCATCCGCCATGGAGACGATGGAGTAACTGGACGCAAGTACGGAAGGGAAGCTCCGCCGCACCCCTACCTGGCGCACCAAATGTCGGATCACGGGTTCCGGCAAAACGCTCAAGGTTCGAACACTGGGGTGCGCGCGAAGATTTCCTTTCTACCGATCTACGCCCTAGCTCGCTAAGATCTCACGGACGAACTTGACGAACTCGCAACACAAAGACACAAGATTTATACTGGTTCGGGCCACCGTTGTGGTGAAATACCCTACTCCAGTGTGGTGGTGGTGGATTGCCTGTTGGGCTGTAGATGAACAGTACAAGGGGAAGAACAGCCTCCTGAGGATGGGGTGTTCTTGTGTTCGGTGTGTGGCTAAGGATTGGCTCAAGATCAGATGCCCCTATTGTGGTGGCTAGTTCTACTTATATAGGCCATGGTCGTCTCCCCAAATATTGAGCGGGAAGGGAGCCAACAACGGCCAATTTGAAAGGGGACAGCTAGTACAGCTTATCCTGACAAAAGCGGTCTTCACCTGCAAAAGGCTCTGGTGATGACGTCGTCTTGGGCTCCATGGTGACCTCCGTCCTGCCGTCCGGCTGGTCTTGGTCTCGTCGCACTGGTATGGAAACCTTTTCTCGATGCCTCAATACTCCGCGCCTGCGCTTGCCTCGTTAGCACCAAAGAGGAAATAAGGATGCTGCACGTGCTGGCGCCCGCCTGATCTTGATCGTCATGGCTCACGTCATGAGAGCCTCGCGAGGTTTGCCCCGCCTTGATCTCTCCGCTCCTCGCGAGGCAGCCTGGTGACACCACTCCGGAGGAGGTCTTGCATCGTCCGCCTCATGAGGCTTGGCCCCTCGCGAGGGTCTTGAATGCCTTGTTGACGAAGATGGGCCGTACAGGCCTGCAGCACAGCCACGCTGTGGGCCGGAGGCAGGCAAGTCTAGGGACCCCCGTTCCCAGAACGCCGACAGCATGGCACCCGTTGATGACGTGCGGGAGTGTTTCAACAGCAAGAGATCCAAGGTCGCTCCACCCCAAGTGAAGAAGGTCTCGGCAGGGCTGGCTGGCGTTGATGGTACTTTCACTATTAGCGCCACCCTTGATGACAAATAGGAAAGCGCTCTCATTGCCTTCCTGTGGGCCATTGTCGTTGTGTTTGCCTAGCAACCATTTGATATCCTCGGTGTTCCCGGGGAGGTAATCGAGCACCACCTTGCTGTCTGTCCACATACCCGACCTATCAAGCAGAAAGTCCGGGAGCAGGCCTTGGAGAGGCAGCAGTTCATTACGGAAGTGATCAAGAAGCTGGAAGTTGCTGGTTCGGTCAGAGGAGTGTTGCATCCCACCTGGTTGGCAAATCTAGTGGTAGTCCGAAAGGCTAACGGGAAGTGGAGGCTTTGCATAGATTTCACGGATCTTAACAAAGCTTGCCCAAAGGACTCATTCCCCTTGCCGCGTATCGATCAGATTGTGGATTCCACTTCAGGTTGTGATTTGCTCTCCTTTCTGGATGCATATTCTGGGTATCACCAAATCTTCATGTCCAAGGAAGACGAAGATAAGACAACATTCATCACTCCATGTGGTATGTAATATTTTATCCGCATGCCATTCGGATTAAAGAGTGCGGGGTCCACTTTTGCAAGGGCAGTCCAGATTGGTTTTGAGCCACAGCTGCACAGAAACATTGAAGCTAATATGGATGATATTGTGGTCAAGACCAAGGATACAGCCACCCTTATTCAGGATTTGGAGGAGAGGTTTGTTAATCTGCGCAAGATCAACTTGAAGCTCAATCCAGAGAAGTGTGTGTTTAGCGTTCCCTCCGGCAAGCTGGTTGGTTTCTTTGTGTCCCATCGGGGGATTGAAGCCAACCCCAACAAGATTAAAGCTATCGAGCAGATTCAAGTGCCAAGGACAGTCAAGGATGTGAGGCATCTAACAGGGTGCGTTTCCGCGCTAAGCAGATTCATTTGCAAGTTTGCTGAGCGCGCCCTGCCGTTCTTCAAGATCTTAAAGAAGGCGGGGCCCATGAAGTGGTCCCCGGAAGTAGATGCAGCTTTGCAAGAGTTGAAGACCTACTTGTCCTCTGTGCCTACCTTGGTTGCTCCCAAACCACAAGACCCGTTGCTGGTATACTTAGCGGCAACCAACCAAGTGGTTAGTGAAGCCTTGGTGGCCCAACGGGAAGTGGATGAGGCAGAAAGTGAGAGAGGACCGGCAGAGCCAGAGAAGGATCAACGCAGTAGTGAGCACGGCAGCAAGAGCAACCCGAAGGACACGGAAAGGAAGAAAGTAGTGCAGCGGCCAGTGTACTTCGTCGGGTCCTTCTTATAGGGGGCTAGATCGAGGTACTCTGGTGTGCAAAAGTTAATCTTTGGTCTCATCATGGCCTCAAGGAAACTGCACCACTACTTCCAAGCCCGCGAGATCACGGTTGTCACTCGTTTCCCATTGCAAAGGATACTCCGAAATCCTGAGGCTACTGGCATGATAGCGGAGTGGCATTTGGAGTTATCCTATTTTGGTTTAAAGTTTGAGAGCACATCAACAATTTAGAGCAGGTAATTGGAAGAGTTTATTGCAAAATGGACGCCAGCCCCTGATGGGGAAGTGCCAGAGGCAGTTATCCCCAGCAAGGAATCACCCCAAGAATGGATAATGTATTCGATGGTGCCTTTTCCATACAAGGTGCTAGAGCTGGGGTGATTCTTGTCACCCCCTCCGAGAGCACTTGAAGTACGTTGTCCAAATGCATTTTTCCCGGGAAAAGGCAACCAACAATACAACAGAGTATGAAGGGCTCCTTGACGGGCTCAGGATTGCCGCAGAATTGGGGATTAAGAACCTAATCGTTTGAGGAGATTCAGAACTTGTGGTGAGACAAGTCAACAAGGATTATCAAAGCCCATTTGATGGAGGCATACATTGAGGAAGTGAGAAGATTGGAGGAGTGTTTTGATGGATTGCAAACAGAGCACGTACCCCATCTGGAAAACACCATAGCTGATCTTCTGTCAAAGTGTGCTGCATAGAAGCTTCCTGTGGAACGAGGAAATTTTGTTCTCCATGTTACTCAGCCCTCCGTATCCCCAGCAACAATGGCCCGGAAAAAGAGAAAGTTGGACTCCGGTAAGCCTCTCCCGGTAGAGTCGTTCGCTCCTGGCAAAGACCCTGCCGGAAACAACTCCTCTCCACCTGCCGGACCGCACCCTCCAGCCGGGCCCATGGTCCGCGCGAATGAGGAATGTGCCCCCGCAGAAGAGGAGGTGCCTCTAGTCCTCGTTGTTGAGCCCCAGGCTCCAACATGGGCAAGGCACATAGTCCACTTCTTCTAAACCGGAGAGCTTCCCGGCGAACAAGATGAGACTGAAAGAGTAGCCCGGAGGGCTAGTATGTATCAGTTTGTCGACGACACTCTGTACAGAAGGAGGCCCAATAGTGTGAAATTGAAGTGCACCTACCGGGAAGAAGGAAAGGAACTGCTGGCTGAGATTCACAAAGGCATGTGCGGCTCCCATATTGGATCAAGGGCATTAGTTGGGAAAGCAATCTGACAAGGATTCTATTGGCCCACAGCCCTCCAAGATGTGGTCGAGCTAGTCACCAAATGTGAAGCCTGCCAGTTCCATTCCAAGAACATCCACCTGCCTACTCAAGCTCTTCAGACGATCCCTCTATCATGGCCATCTTTGGTCTGGGGGCTCGATATCCTCGGCCCCTTCCTCCAAGCAATCGAGGGCTTTGAATTCTTGTTCATTGCCATCCACAAGTTTACAAAGTGGCCAGAAGTGACTGCCGTGAGAAAGGTGACTGCTCAGTCAGCTATCAAGTTCTTGAAATAATTGGTGTGCCGTTTTGGAGTCCCGGCAAGGATCATTACCGACAACAGCACCCAGTTCACGAGTCGCGCATTCATGCAATATGTTCATGCCCTCGGATGCAAGATCTCATTTGCCTCTGTGGCACATCCTAGAAGCAATGGACAAGCTGAGAGGGCGAACGCTGAAGTGCTGCAGGGACTCAAGACGAGAACTTTTGATACGCTGCAGAAGCATGTCAGACGGTGGATCGATGAGCTGCCGGTAGTTCTCTGGTCCCTGAGAACGACACCAAACCGAGCTACCGAGTAGACTCCTTTCAGGGCAGAAGCAGTTATCCCCACGGAACTCATTTATGGGTTGCCTCGCGTGCTTGCCTATGATGAAGTAGCGCAGGTTCAGCACTGACGTGACGACACTGTGCTACTCGAGGAGAACCGTCTCTGAGCTGCTACGCGTGCTGCATGCTATCAGCAAGCCTTGCATCGCTATCATAGCCGTATGGTTCATGCCCGGTGTTTTGAGGAAGGCGACCTTGTCCTTAGGTGCGTTCAGTCTGCCAAGGGTACAAACAAGTTGTCGCCAAAGTGGGAAGGCCCTTACTGGGTAGTACGAGTCACCAGGCCTGGTGATGTCCATCTGGAGACGGAAGATGGCACTCAGTTGCAAAACTCATGGAATATTGAGCATCTCCGCAAGTTCTACTCGTAAGGCGCGGCTGTCGGGCCCTGCCCGGCAGCCACCCTTTTGTATAGGCCTTGCCTCAGCTGCATGTAACCCCTTGTCCAAAGCCAGGGTGATGACCCAGTGCAAGTGAAAATAAACGAAGCACTGTGGGGGGCCCCCGACCAAGTTGCATGCATGCATGAGCATTCCAAGATCATTGCATAAGCATTTCATGAGCATTTGCATATGCATATAGATAGGATCGCATCTTGCATCATTCCCATATGCATGAAGTTGCAGATTCCTGCTGTGAACCTAGCCTCTACAAGGAGTTCGGAAGATGGACCAACTTTGCGTTCTCCAGCAAGCCAAATAGATAAGTTCTACCTCTTGTCCATAAGTGTTCTGTAAGATATAACTTGTGCATGAGAAAACCTAGCCACTCTTTTGAAACTTAGGTGCTCCCATCCTTGACTCGAGCGTTTCTTCGGTCGAGATGGTCGCAGTGGCCTTTGGTAAAAAGAAGTTGGCGGGGGGCTGGTCCCTTTGTCTTCTGCTCGGTAGACGCAGTTCTCCGGCAAGCAGAAAGGTACCGGCAAGGTAGCTTGCTGGGGAAAACTCGTTTATTTAGACAAAAGAGGCATCCCACCTCTGCATGGACATATACATGCACGGGTTCCCGGCAAGGTTCATCTTTTTCATTAATATGCTGGTAATACAAGTACAAGCATTACAGAACAGAAACATGGACTCGAGAGATTACATTATTTGAATTAAAAATTGGCAAATGCCTAAAGGTTTCAGATAGAAAAAAGATAAGTGCCCCATGATGCCTTTGCCCCTGTCGAAGAGGCTGGTGGCGGACCCAGCTGGGATTCGGCGCCTCCCCAGGATCAGGGTGGCGCCGCTCCCCAGGAAGGAGGAAGAAACCGAACGGCATGCGCGGATGGTGACGCTGTCGGAGGACCAGATGGAAAGCACGACGGAGGCGACCCATCGACTACCACCACCAGGGCCAGCAGGGCTCGGCGGGGCTAACGGAGCTGCAGCCCGAGAGGAAGCCTGCCGGGGTCTAGCTGGGGGACTGCTGGAGGAGCCCGGGAGCACCATCCTCACCTCTGCATCCAACTCCCCGGCAAATCACATTGCCGGGAAGGAGATGCGGATGCAGATGATGGTGCTGCCGCCTGATGAAGATGGTGCAGGCGGTGATCAGCCATAGTCAGAGTCGTCGCCCTCCCGCCCTCTATCGTCGTCATCACCGTCACTGTCCTCCTTGTCGCTTTCGCTCGAGGAGGAGCTTTCATCGTAGGTCGAGCTCTCCGCGCAGCACCATAAGCGACCTCCCGAGCGCTCGAAGATCTTGACGGAGAGCAGGCCGCTCTCCATTAATTTGAACTGGAGAATGTGCCCCTCCGAGAAGCCGTGGGTGTAAGCAAAAGTCTTCCAACCACAGCAGAGGTACATCACGTGAGGGGCAGGGAAGTCGACATCAACCCACATGCCTCCATTCCCACAGCCCCTCATATGCAACCTCAGAGCGCGTGGTTGTTCGAGCTCCATCTCCCGTGCAAAGGGAGTTGGGAGGCGAAGATGACCGCACAAAGGTTTGTACAGCCTGATGATGAATTCTCGAGGTTGGTCCCCTACGTGGCCTTCCATTGGGGGAGGAGCCGCCGGAGGGGGCGCAACCAAGGCACCTCCCCGCCCTTCTCTTCCTCGAGCACTGCGGCAACCTCGGCCTCGCCCCCTCCCTCCTCCTCTCATGGCGGGCTCCGCTACTGCAGGATTCGGAGGAGGAGGGATGCGTTGTCGAGTAGAAGCCCTGGTCGCCGCCGCCGCGCCCTCGCCCTCTTTCCATGACTAGAAGGGGAGGATGGCAAAGAAGAAGAAGAAGTGTGTGCGGAGTGACACTACCCCCACACCTTTTTATAGGAGGGAGAGGCAAGGGCTGGCTCCTCACACAGGAAATGGCAGCCGCGCTCCACAAATACGGCCTTTTTGCACCCTCTACGGCTCTACGAATCAAGGCCGACCCTCTGTGCCAACCATCGGCACCCAGTTTTCGGCCATGACACTCCTCCCCGTGCCCTCCGCATCCACCATCTACCACGCCCAATGCATGCGGAGCACGTGGCAGTTGCGTGCGAGGAAGTAGGAAAATGGGATGGCAGTTTCCGCCCCATGATCGTGGGACGTGGGCAATCCGCGGGCCACGACCAAAGTTTTTTCCCGGCGTTACGTGCAACCCCGCAGGGAAATCGGAAACTAAATCAAACCCAAGATTAATGAAGAAGCAAAGAAGACCTCAAGAGACCAGCCTCTTCAGCACCCCCGCCTGTGCACTTATTAGGCCCTACCCCGGCGACGCCCGACAGTGCGTTCGGGGCAGGCCCCGGGGCTTCTGTCGGTGCAACAAACCATGGGTCTATTGCCCAGACTATGCACAGGCACAGGAAAAAGATTGAAGCACCAACCCAAGTCAGAGTACAAGGGACCAAGAGATTCAAAGGACCAACATGCAGATCAAGAGGACCAGAGTCAAGCCAGAGAAGCGAGATGCTGCCAGGAAAAGAGCCTCGCTTGCCGGGCAGGCGAGCTCGGCAAGGGGCGAGGCCACCCCCTAGAAGAAGACACCCAAGACATCCTGGTAGGGCTTGCCAGGATTCACAAGGGTAAGCCACCTCACCAACTACTCCGCCACGACCCACGTCGTCAATCCATGTGGTGTCAAGCCGCAATGTGACTAAGTGGCAGCCATTCGCCACATGGTAGCTTTCCTCTACATAAGATGCCTACAGACAACACCCGTCCAGTGATGTGTCAAGCAAGCAGGTGTGAAGCTGGTAGGATAGCCCAGCAAGGCTTGCCGGGGAACCAACGACGTGACGTTAAGAGGTGCATTTAATGCACCCTGTCAGCCTGCAGAGTTAGGTATGATAGCACTATTTGCTATCTTATTAGTGCATAATGACTATTTTGCCATTGTGGTAACCCCTTAATCTATAAAAGGAGGCCCATGGCAACTGTAGAAAGGGTTAGAAGGTTGGACAACTCATACCCATGCGCGCGTAGCCACTGCCGCTCCCTGCGGGGCAAGTGTACTACGCTCCACCACCATTCTTCCACCATCAATCCACCAAAGTAGGAGTAGGGTTTTACGCCTCACGGTGGAGCAAACCTGGGTAAAATTGCCTGTGTGATCTCTGTCGTGCAACGCGACGCCCCCCTGCCGAATCAGCAAGGAGCCCTCTGGTCCCATAGGTGGCCGTGGTTTCCCAGACACCACCACTGATCCAAAAGAGGGCGAAGTCATAGTTTTTACTGATCCCATGCTCCGGGGGTTCACTCCACCCGGCTCAAAATTCTTTCATGATGTGCTGCATTTCTTCCAACTTCATCCTCAAGATATTGGGCCCAACTCTGTTTCAAACATCTTTAACTTTCAAGTTTTTTGCGAAGTGTACCTTCAACAAGAGCCCACTGTAGAATTGTTCAGGGAATTCTAGTACTTGAACCACCAGACCGAGTTCACAGACTGGCCCAGCCTAGAACTAGGTGGCATTTTAATTCAGAGGTGGAAAGAAGCCACTTTTCCTCCCGCCGCACTTCCCAGTCATCCTAAGGACTGGAACCAGACATGGTTTTACTGCCAAGACACATCTCCAGAGGGTGAAAATCCTCTGCCAGGTTATCGTGAAAGTCGGCTTAGCAACAAACACCCTCTCCCAGAATGGATCAGCACAGAAGAACAGGCCAGATATATGCCCATTTTTTCAAAGATTAGAGCCTTAATGGCCAATGGTTTGACTGGAGTCGACCTAGTTCATTGCTGGGTCGCATGGAGAATCTTACCCTTAATCCGTCGGTCCGGCTTAATGTGTGAGTGTACTGGCGATGTCAAAGATCCCCAGCGCCACTACCAAATAGAACTAGACGATGATGAAATCAATAGGATGACCAAGACACTGCTTAACGAGAGCTTGGAAACTTGCAGCAAGACATGCTTGGCTCCTTTCTACACCCTTAACAAAGCTCTAGCTGTAAGTATTTTGAGCAACCTGCAACTTTATTCATTATTTTCTTAAACTGTCTTCTGATTATCACTTGACTTCTGCAGGCTGATTCCCCCTTTTGGAACAAGAAACTCCAGGATAAGCCGGCCAAAAAGGTCAGAACAAAGACCATGGTTTCCAAGAAGCCTGCTAAAAAGAAGGTAGATACAACTGATCCGTTTACTCTCGATGATGAGTCGGAGGTAGAACTTAACTCCCTTGGCTCGTTCTTTGTTCGTCTTATTGACATTGATTACTATCAGGATGACGCGGAGGCCAGCCATGCAGATGGTGAAGAGGTACTATCCTTTCCTCCGACTCAGAACCTCTGCCAAGACAGAAAGTTCATCAAGCGAGCCGGGAAGTATGGGTTTCTCACCCTTTACCTTACTTGGATCCCAACTTTATTTTGAAGAAGCAGCAACATGAAGTTCACCGCACGACCCGGAACAGCGGCAGCGGCAATCTCTCCTTCGGCTTACCCAACATGCCGGCTACTCGAAAACGCCAGAGTGAGGTGCCTCAAATTTCAACCCTCTACTTTCCTAAGGCAGGCCTTATCCGTCAACCACTTAATCTGTCAGACTCAAATTATCTGGGAACTTCTCATTCTTCTTCCGGTGACTCAACTGGAACTCAGATTCCTCTTTTCAAAGTCGCCCCGGGTGAGAACATTAAACTTCTTTGCTTTAATACTTACACATTTGATATATTAACCCCTTCATGTGTCTTATTTCAGTGGTATAGCCAAGCCTAGCAAGAAGTGGAAAGTAAATAAACCGATTGAAGATCCTAAGGCTGCTGACCAGGAAAAGGAAATGATGTCAGAAACTTCTCATCAGATTTCTGACGCTGCTGCTAATGATCCGCCGCTAGAAGAGCACAATGTCACAATCGATTCCATGGATGTTAACCCAGTCAATGCTAAACCGCCAAGTCCCATCAAGCCTGCTGAAGAACAGGCTGAAGATGTTATTGTCACTGGGGTTGGTTATCCAGAGCCGGGCAACCCCACTGTCTTATCAAAACATAGCGCCAAGGAAGAATTTTCAGCTGCTGCAAGGGAAAATGGAAGCTGGACTTGGAAACTTATGCCTAGTTTAATGCTCATGAGATTCACGCGGGTTATTTAAACCGCCTTCATACCAGTCGTGAGTTTGAAGCTGGCCTGGTTAACCTGGTGAAGGAGCGCTTTGAGGTAAGCACTAAAAAATACTTCTCATATAATTATATATCAGCCACCAAGTCTACTAGATATGAAGGAATTGAATATGATGTAGGATTTAAAATCATATGTTGCACATTGTAGCTTCTCCATATTAGGTTATCTCTGTTGAGTCAAAATGAGTAATCCCCAAGGGCCGGTTTAATCTGGATAGTTAAGCCGGGGCTTAAGATCACTTCTCATAAAATTCGCATATGTAGCCCCCATATGCGAATGTGAAAAGAATGAGCCGGGTCATTATATACTCGTATGAAAAAAAGATGTCCTGCATTAGCCCCCAAGTGCCAAGTAAAATACTTGTATTATGCTTGGGACTGCAAATAAGATAATTATAATGCTGCATGTCGTTGTATATTGCAGGCTGAGTTAAATATGAAAGAATCTCAAGTCACCGGTCTGCGGCAAAACATCAAGATCCAACAATCAGAGACTTCGAATGCCAAGTCAGAGCTGAAAACTGCCTTTGAAGAGACTGAAAAGTTGAAAAGGGATTTCAGCGCTGAGAGAACCGGCTGGGACAATGAGAAGGCGGCTCTGTTGAAAGGAGCTGAAGATGCTGAGGCTGCTCTTAAACCGGTGACTGAAGACTTATCCGGCTTGAAGCGTCAGATTAATAGCATGACAGCTGCCATCTTTGGTGAGTAATTTTGTACTTCAATCTTTCACCACCAACGTATAACAACCATCAACCGATTTCACTACAAAAAAAAGACACATCCATGATATTTTGGGCCGAACCAAAATTTTTTTTGTCATGCTTATGACACTTCTATGACGATAATTGTGACAAAACCTGATATCATCATAGATGTGGTGGGCTCCTACTTCTATGATAAAAAATCATGACAGAAAATGGGCTTTTTGTCCTGGGAGGACCGGACACGCAGCTGCATGACATTCTTTGGGCCATCCATGACGGGAAAAACCATGGTAGAAGCGAGGGCGAGGAAATATGAGGGAGTTCCCGGTTACGGTGGGTGGTCGGGGGCCGAGCGATGTGTGTTTCTCTCGTACATGTACGTGTGTGGGTGCGAGGCGTTGGGCTCTAACTGAACCCGGGCGAGGCGTTCGCCTACTGAACCCGAGCGATTGCACTCCAGGCTACGCGTTACTGAACCCGAGTGATCGATCGATGGCTGTTAACTGAACCCGATCGAGTGATTCCTTCGCTACTGCTGCTAACTGAAGCTGATCGAACCTGATGCCTCTTGATGAACAGTGAGCGTTGTTGGGGGGATTGGATGAACAGTTCCTGGTGGGGGTGGATGAATAGGACCCCGTGGTAGTAGAGGTCATTGCCACTGGATGAACAGGACTCCGATCGATCGAGCCGGTTGGGTGGTGGATGAATAGGACCACGTGAAGGGCTGGATGAACAGGACCCCATGGAGGGATGGATGAACAGTAGCCGATGGAGGGCTAGATGAACAGTAGCCCGTGGAGGGGTGGTTGAACAGGACCCCGTGGAGAGGGGTGGTTGAACAGTAGCCGGTGGAGGAGCGTTGGAGGCTGGATGAACAGGACCCCGTGGATGAACTGTCACAGGTGGAGGCTGGAGGAGGTCGATGGTGGATCCCGTGGAGGCTGGAGGAGGTCGACGGTGGAGATGAACAGTATCCCGTGGAGTCCCGTTTTGCGGTACGCCACACCCCTCCCGATGAACAGGACCCCCGTTTCGACCGTCGCGCTCCAACACAAGTCTGTTTCCTCCATTTTGCAGTACGCCACACCCCTGCCGGTCAACAGGACCCCGTTTCGACTGTAGGAGGTCCAAGATAAGTCTGTTTCCTCCATTTTGCGGTACGCCAGACCCCTCCCGATGAACAGGATCCCGTTTCGACCGTGGCCGGTCAAACACAAGGCCGTTTCCTCCGTTCTGCGGTATGCCATGCCTCATTTAGATCGGTTGTTCCGTCCAAGCTGATTGGCTCCCGATGAACACGACGTATTTCGTTGGCTCCCGATGAACACGACGTATTTCGTTGCCTCCCGATGAACATGACGCATTCCATTGCCTCCCCATGAACATGACGACGACGCAGTTTCTCCGTTCTGAGCCAGCCATGTACACGAGCCCTGGCTGTATGTATGCACGAGTAGGCGTTCGAGACCCCGCCCGTATGTACGTACGTGGCCGTATTTACTTTCTTGCACCCTGGCCGCTGTACGTGTACATGCTACGTGTGCGCCTCTACTACGACACGTGCGCACCTCTACTACGACATGTGCCCTTCCTTACAAGGCCACGGTTCATCGCTGCAGCCTGCAGACAGACCGATCGACCAGTATGTACGTACACGTTCGCAACCAGAATGACAACGCTACGTACGCTTCGACCAGGTGGGTCCTGACTGTCAGGCACTTCCTTGTGTGCGAAGATGTAGCTGGTGGGTCCCAGCAGTCAGGGGGCGAATCATTTTTTTTGCCCGTAATATGGATGCACTTCCTTGCTTGCAAAGATGTAGCTAGTGGGTCCCAGCAGTCAGGGGGCGAATCATTTTTTTTGCCCGTAATATGGATGCACTTCCTTGCGTGCGAAGATGTAGCTGGTGGGTCCCAGCAGCCAGGGCGGAACATTCTTTTCACGAAATACGGTGGCCCGTCCGGTGGGTCCCTGCTGTTAGGTGGAGGAATCATTATTTTTCGCGTAATAAGGAGGCACTTCCTTGCTGCGGCTGTGGACCCAGCTGTCAGCCTCTACACGTATAGTACTCTTCCGATGGAAGTCGTTCCTTGACCACGTTGACCACGCCGTGCCGAGAGAACCAAGGCGGTGGATGACGGCAAGGCCTAGGAAGGGGACGATGCTGAGCCGGGGAAAACGCGGCAGTGGATGCCCACGCGGAGAGGAGTACGAGGGTTCACTGGTTCGGCTGCGTTGTGAGGCTGCCGTCACCGCAGAATAACACGGGGTGTGGGTGAGTCGAGGGATGGCCTGGCCAGCGGTGGGAGTAGTAGGGGCGGTGAGGCCTCCGTGGCATCACAGCCTGCCACGGGAGGCAGGAGCAGGCGGGGCGACCGGCGCTGCTTTGGGCAGCTAGAGCAAGAAGACCAGAGGTTGAAGAAGCAATATGGTTGTTGGATGGACATCGTACGGTCACCGGAGCTAGAATCGTTCATATTCACTAAGTTGACAAAGCCCTCCGTCCGTGTCAACTTGGTAGGCCCACAAGTCAGCATCCCATATGGTGGGTCCCAGCTAGCAGGGGGTATTCATTTTTGTGTGCGTAATAAGGAAGCACTTCCTTCCGTAATAAGATATAGCTAGTGGGTCCGAGCTATCAGTGGCGGGAACAGTTTTTCTGCAAAATACAAAGGCCCTTCCGGTGGGTCCCAGATGTCAGGTGGAGGAATCATTATTTTGCGCATAATAAGGAGACATTTCCTTGTGTGCGGCCGTGGACCCAGCTGTCAGCCTCTCCACATATAGTCCACTTCCGATGGATGTCGTTCATTGACCACGTTGACCACGCTGCGACGAGAGCACCAGGGCGGTGGACGACGGGGAGGCCTACGAAGGGAACGACACGGAGCCGGGGAAGACACGGCAGTGGCTGCCCATGTGGTGGGGAGTATGAGGGTTGATTGGTCAGGCTGCCGTTGCCGGAAAATAACAGGAGGTTTGGGTGAGTAGAGGGATAGCCAAGCGAGGGATGCGAGTATGGAGGGGCCGTGAGGCCTGCCCAGAAGCACAGCCGGCCACGGGAGGTGGGAGCAGGCGGTTCTTCCGGCGCTGGTTGGGGCGGCTGGAGCAGGAAGATCAGAGACTGAAGAAGCATGATTGCCGTTAGATTGACATCTATGGTCTGACGCTGGTAGAATCGATGGTTGACTAAGTTTCTTTTTCTGAGAAACCTTGTGTACACATGAACTTAGTAGGCCCACAAGTTAGCCTCCTAATCTGTGGCAGACAACATAGAGCCCATTTGCTAATTCTTAAGTAATTTATTACATCCCATTTTCTGCCCAGAACCACGGTCAAAAAGTTCACCCTTATTTTGCATATTTCGGTGGAGTCCGAACTGTTGTAATCCCAAAATGATAAACATTTTTTTAAGAACTTATTGATTTGCCAAAAAATTCGTTTTGTTTTTGTAAGCAAACAAGACGTGGGACAATTGAGTTGGTTTAAGGGAAAACCAATGGTAAAAAATCAGCACTGGGAGGGAAAACAACAACAAAAATAAGGATGTAAATATGAAAAGGGAACTTTATGTATTTTCAATATAATGATACGTGTATATGAATGTCAGGACCCCGATTCCAAGTAACATCGATCTAGCCGGTAACACGTCATATCACTTTGCGACCTCACGCATGGTATTCCCACGGGTGTCTCCTTACCATGGCCCGGGACAGTTTGCGCCTTTTGGCTCACGTATATGATAGTGTCGCTAGCATCCATATGACAGAGAACCCGGGCCAACATGACTAGTCGTGAACCTAAAGTGGCACTAACTTACGGGGACAGGCATACATGAATCAACATCGAGCATGTCGGTCAGCAGCGTGCGAATCCGGGCTGTAGCACTGGGCTAACAGGACTCCGGTGAACCGGGCTGTAGCGGACTACTATGGCTCATGGAAGCACAAGACTACATTTCCCCATAAGAGAGGCTACCAAGGATAAACAACTAAGTTGTCGGATCCCACACATACCAAGCATTTCAATCATACACACAATATGCTCGATATGTGTAAATACAACATGGCATCACAACAAAACTCTACGACTCAAAGTATTTATTCATTAGGCTCCAAGGAGCGAGATATTACAAACATGGGTCTCATGACCCAACATCCAGAGCATACAAGTCAAAGCACATGCGGAAGCTTAACATGTCTGAGTACAGACATCTACAAAGGAAAAGGGCTGAGAAGCCTGACTATCTACCAGATCCTGCTGAGGGCACAAGATCGTAGTTGAGGTATCAAGCTAAACGTCGAAGTCCACACGAAACTATTAGCGAGACTGACGTCTCTCTGCAAAACATAAAATAGGCAAACGTGAGTACACATGTATCCAGCAAGACTTACATCAGAACTATCTGCATATGCATCGGAATCAATAAAGGGGGTGGTGGAGTTTAACTACGGCAAGCCAGCTTTGACTCAGTGGCTAACCTAAACTACGACTATAAGTAACTTTTTTGAGGTGGCGCTCACGAGTTCACATATTCACCATATCAATACACCACTATGGATCTGCTCCCGTCTCCCTACGAGAACGCCATCCATAGCACTCACGCTTATCTTGCACATTTTAGAGTATCCACTTTCACTTGTCTATGAACTATACAGGCAACCCAGAAGTCCTTTTCCGCGGACACGGCTATTCGAATGGATGATGTTAACCCTGCAGGGGTGTACTTCTTCACACACACTCTCGCCACTTACCACCATGTACACATCGTGTATCTCGGCAACCTTCAAGCGGAAGCCTGGCGAGGGAGTTGGCCACGAGCTGACTAACCACACAAGTCTCTCGTCCAGGTTTATCGCCTATTCAGGTTCCATCTGCAAGGAGATCCGGCCGGGGTGTCGCTCACGGCCCCAAACGATGTGAGCAGGGTTCCCAAGCCCACCATCCGGGTGCCACTTGGTACACCGTGCCACTGTGCCTAGTCTGTCCCAAGCCCACCTGTACCGGGTGCCACTTGGTAGACTACTAACACTACCTACCAACACAAGAAACTAGTTGCAACTCCTGGACAGAGATCAGGTTGATTAATAAGTCGAGAGAGCTTGGTGCGCCCGGAGCCCAATGTGTGGTAGTAACTGTTCATGGATCACAAACACAGAACTCAGTTCCTGAGGACGGCTGCAATGAGACAACCCACCATGTAATCCTACATGGCCTCTCACCGCTACCTTTACCAAATCGTGTTCACACACTTAGCTCTCAACAGTAGGACATGTTCACACACCTCCGATTGATCCCCGATGAATCAGACCTGACTCAACTCTAACCAGTAGCAGGCATGACAAACAAGCATGAATGAGTAGGCACATCAGGGCTCAAACAATTCCTACTCATGCTAGTGGGTTTCATCTATTTACTGTGGCAATGACAGGTCATGCAGAGGAAAAGGGGTTCAACTACCGAAGCATGTAATAGATGAATCGTTGTTGTCCTAATGCAATAAAAGAGCAGGAGTGAGAGAGTGGGATTGTATCGGAATGAACAAGGGGGTTTTGCTTGCCTGGCACTTCTGAAGATAGTATAGTTCTTCATCGGTGTCATCGAACACGTCGTCGGAACATCGTTTCCCGAGAGGGGACAAATACCGCCAACACAGAAGGAAACACATTCAATGCAATGCACAATATGATGCATGATCATGACATGTAAATATGAGTGTGTTGGCTTAATGCAACTAAAACCATATGGGTTTGGGTCATTTTGAACCAAAGGTTCAACCCCAAACTCAAATTATGAATTTAAATAATGCTTTTATCATGTTTTGAACTAAACAGCAAGGTTAAGTTGTTTAAACATGCATGAAACCAGTGCAGATGGATAGATTGGATTTTTCTGATCATTTTTCATATATAAATTATTTCATTCTGAGCTATAAATTAATTTCTATTATTTTTTGAAGTTTACACTATTTTCTGGAATTTTCTGAATTATTTTAAATCCAGAAAACCATTACTGCGTCAGCATGACAGCGGCATTGCGTGAGCAGGTCAACCAGGTTGACCCGGGTCAAACCTGACGTGTGGGGTCCACACATCAGTGACTAACTAACTAATCTAAGTTAATTAGTGTTAAGCTACTACTAACTAAAAAATGTCAGTGGAGTTAATTAAACTTAATTAAAAACTAAACTAGGATTAGATGGGGCCAAGGCCCACTTGTCAGCGATCCACGAGAGGTCAAACCTCCTGGTCAGCGGGGTCACACCCGGTCAGTGGGGTCAAACCCGCCGGCGGTTAGTCGCCGGCGTCCACAGACGCGGCGGAGGGCTCGGGTTAGCTCTCCGGGCGCCCAAATGAGCGGCGGAGAGCACCTACGAGGAGTCGGAGCTCGCCCGCATCCAGCACAGCAAGCAGCAGCGGCTAGGGAGGCCGGTCCTCGTCGGAAACGAGCTCAGGGCGGCGGCCGGCGTTCGGGCGCGGGCGGGGATGCGGCTGCGGTGGACGTTGCGGTGCGTGCTTAGCACCTACGACAACTATGCAAGGCGGCGAGCGTGTTAGACACGACAGTTGGATCATTCGGTCGTCGGGGGCACGTCGGCAGTGAGCGTAGGCGGCAGCGCGTACGGACGTAGGCAACGCGGTGGCTACAGCGTGCAAACGAGGCAAAAGAGAGGGGGGTTCGGGACAGGAGCTCACAGTGAGCACGCTGGGCGGGTCGACGAGCTCGGGGAAGCACCGGAGCGAGCGGAGCGGCGAAGGGGATCTTCGGCAGCCGGTGATGAAGACGTCGAAGATAATGACGTTGTGGGGCGTCCGGCGGCGTGCGGTTCGTCGAGGAGGTCGAGGGAGTCGTGGCGGAGGTAATGGACAGCACGGGGAGGCGATGGGAGCACGGTGGCTACGGCTATGGCGAACGGCGGCGACGGGCTCCGCTCGGGAAGAGAGCTGAGAGGGGAGGGGAGAGAGCTGCGAGGAGAGGGAAAGTGCAGAGGGTCGAGGGGAGTGTGTGGCAGCGCCAGGGAGGGCCAGGGCGAAGCGGCAAGCAGGAGGTGGTCGTCGGTGGCCGTGCGCGCGCTGGCGCACCGCGGGCACATGCCCTCGTGCCTTCTGGCACGAGGTTGAAGGAGGCGGCGCTGGGCTGGGCCACTACAGCAGTGGGCTGGGCCAACAGTGCTGGACCAGCACAAGAGCTGGGCCGGTTGGTGGCGCCAGGTTAGTCCTTCTCTCTCTCTCTCTCTCTCTCTCTCTCTCTCTCTCTCTCTCTATTTCCGTTTTATTTTCTATTTATGCAAATTTGTTTTAATTTGGTTTTCAAACCAAATCACTTTAAAAAATTCTGAAGATAGTTATGGGCACTAAATGAATTATTCGAGAGGCCCTTAACTAAATCCGAAATTGTTGGAGCATTTAAAAATATTTATAGTATTTAAAGGCCCCAATTCAAAGACAATATGAGTTAATTCCAAAATCCAGAATGGCCTAAAAATATGTGCATCATTTTTGGCAGAGGTTTTCACCTTTATAAAAATTAATAAACTTTTCTAAAGGGCATTCTGGGTTCATTGAAAATATTTTTATTTTGATCCTAATTGCATTTCATTTGGCGCTAGAGTTTGTCATCCCCATTTCAAATTTCAAACAAATATAGACATGATGCATGGATGCTTATGAAACTAATTGCAATCAAATTCTAGGGCTGTGACAACTCACCCCCACTAAACAAGAATCTCGTCCAAAGATTCAAGACGTGAGGTAAGAAGACAGAGGGGACACTAGCTAACACGATTTTCACGATCCAAATTGCACTTCATAAGAACGTTGATTCGATCATCATTATTGATTATGACATCCTTTCCTTCGAGAACTTCATCCAACATGGCGACAAGAGAGCAAGACAACCTCACAAGAATGGATCATCGATCTTAATGAACACAAGATCAACTCATGGAATGAGACGTAGAAACATCCCTTGAGGTGAGACGCAAAACACACATCAGAGATGATGGATGAGAAACATATGACAAAGGTTCAAATTGGTAGGCAACAATTCGACGCTTAAATAGATGGTGAGAGGGTTTCAAGGTAGCGAGGAGTTATGTTGCCCATGATACCATAATGGGACACCTCGGGGAAGGTGACTCGTAGAATTATTCCCTTAAGTGGCAAAAAGAATTACTTTCGATACAGAGATCATTGAAACTCTCTATACCAGCCTAAGGAAAATCACAATTGATCGTTTGAATGAATTCGAAAGAATGGCATACTCAGTTTGGAGAGGAAACTAGAGTTATAGGACAACTCGGCAATGGAAGGCACATTCCAATTGATACCGAGGATATAACCCAATGACTGAGCGCGCTCTCAAGAACTTGAGCATTTCCGTATTCATCAAGGTTTTACCAACATCTGTGCTGAGGATCCTGGCAACACATCATACTACCATGATAAACGGTGATGGAGGATGCAGATGCAAAGGAGGCCATCACTTTCTCAGATTTTTCCTTAGCAATGCCAAAGAAGCAAATCTGGATGATCGACCGAGAGACATTTAGCACTACGCTTCTAATGTTCTCCTTGATGTACTAGGTACCACGGTCAATGCTTAAAAGCATCAACATGGCCATCAAGTAAAGGTCGGACTTCGGGAGCACCAAAATCCATAAGGAACAACTTGTGGAATAAGTCATACCAAATCCTCATGGAGAAGATGGTCGAATTGCTCGTTCAAGATACTACAATAATAGATCTTCCGGCTAGGTGTGTCGGCCAGAACATCAACCTCGTCGGGACCTACATCATAGATCTTCGAAATATTCCAGCCATCATATCTGCCTGAGATTCAGATCTGGCTGGTAACAGGATTTTTTCGACAACATGTCTAGAAAAGAAAGGTTGCAACACAAGTCGATGAGATAACGTTGCGAGACTCTCGGGAGATGAACTACGATAGCAAGCTCCAAAACATGAGCTGGTTCTGCTACACACATGTGAACATGTTGTCCAAGACAAGCATGACCATAGAGTAGTCTTACAATAAGACACTACAAAAGTTCAGGTGAGGAACCATCATCGAGGATATCAAAGTCCTTACACAAGTCCGGATTAGCTCTTAGGAAGCAACTTCTTCTCCTTGAACAAATCAATCAGTGGCTTGGTGTGCTAGGGAATACATATGGAGTGGAGGTAATTAATCTACCAAACCATAGAATACTTCGCACGTATGCATGACTGATTTGGGATGATTCCAGAGGAAACGAAACAAACCGTTCTCAAATTCATGGCGGCAACTTACACCTAATGCACGTGAACTTGGAGAAAGTCACTTCTTTCACCAAAACATATACTTCATGAACGGGAGATGAAGATATGCTTACAAAAGTTTCCAACACTAACTTAGATGTTCAACATGAATCATGGACAAGATGAAATGTTGATGATGAGCTCAACAACAATCATCGAGATTTCCATGAAGATGGAATTCCACAACTATGTGAACAAGGTTATAGCATTGGTCAGACCCAAAAGATATAATGATGTATGCTCGAGGAAACAACCACAAGTAAGACAACATTACAAATATCACTGGTTCTGATTTGATTTGAGGATAGCCCATACTCGAATCAAAGATTGGATAAGATGATAGGTCCATTAACTGATCACGAGGGTCAATCGATGAAAATACCATCTTTCTTCAACACACATACAAGATATCCCCTAAAATGAACTAAGTCAGATAAAGCTTTTATCTTCCAACTCTCCAAGTTATTGTTCAGCTTAACCAACTAGTTCAGGGTATCCAACTCAGATTCTTGGAGAAGGGGTGGTTACAATAAACCAACTTGATCACGAACTCAACATAGCGGTCAGGTGACAACCTGGTAACACTTCCGAGAAGACATTCGGAAAATCACGAACCACCGATATGTTACTAAACTCGAGAACATTCTTGCTTTTCAGGGCAAGACGATGGTACCAAGAGAGTGATGGATTGCCACAATCCTATCTCACTGATCGAGGAGTGCACCAGGGAAAAATGGGCTAGGTAGCACGATCAATCTTAGAATGATGGTTTAGTAACCCACACGCTAAGAATAGAATTATCGTCCGTTAAGTACCAAGCAACACAGTTGCTAGGGGTATTGATTTCACACATCATGATTCACTTGTCGGCATTCCGGTTACAATAACACGGAAACCGAGGAATGAACAATGATGGCAAAAAATATCACTGCGTCAAGAATTCACAAGGGGTGGTGCAATTCTCATGACATTCTTGACATAAGACGGTAATACTTCAGGGTAGAATAGAATCAAAGGCTGGGTTGCCATTTGATTTGCGGATTACAACTGCTTTGACCCAATCCTGGAGATGGATAATGTACTGGAGTTTGTTTCTCCTAGTAATTCCAGAATAGAATGGCTTGACAGACCACAAGAATATAAGATATCGATGAGCATGAGTGCATGACATGCTCTTTACTATCAAATGATAGATGGAGATCAGGATACAACTAGAGAGAGGGGCAACTCAAACGAACATATATCTTTCTGAGTTGTGGATGCATAGAATAGTATGTCGAGCAAAGGTCAACATTTCTTCCGGATAACCCATGCAGAAAGGTAGAACTGGCAGATTCACAATGTAAAATGGAGAACTCATCAAGAGCACTCTGGTTGTGATCTTTTGGTTCAAAAGAACTTCTGCCATAAGCAGTTCATGGTATTTGGAAGAAGGAAATACCACAGACCTCGAGGACTACCGCAAAGGTTACTAATATCCTAAAGGTACGAGCAACACTATGAACACGAGGTAAGTAGAGTGAATCTTGGGTCATGAACCCAGGAGTAGAATACCTACTACTAAATGGCATCACGGGATGCTTTCGAGAATAATGGCCAGAATCATCACACTGGGAATACAAAGCATTGCTAGATTACTAGGTGACTCGCTAAGACACCTTGGGTCATAATAATAGCTCCAACATATATGTCGAGGCAACAGAGTACCTCAACTCACCGATTAGTGTGATTAATCTGGCCCAAATGGTCATCGGGAACATGGAGGAATGATTGCAAGTGCATCAGACTATCTAGAAACCTGGGATGACTCGGACAGCATAACGGCTGTAAATGCTCAAAAGATTTGAGACATCCTGCAAAATAGTGGCATGACCACTCAGCATCACAATATCAAGGTTCCGAAATCAACTGTTATCACACGGAGGTAGGAGAAACTGAACTGAGACTTGAAACCAACAATCCTATAAGTCTACGGATTAGTAACACGTGATCCTGATAGAAAGATGAGAAGCCTAGTTCTTAATCCCCGTAGAAGAGAAGAGGTTGACTCAGATCAGAAGGCATAAGGTAAAGGGGTAAAAAGAGCCTTATGTTCCCTTCCACAATCAATTCCCTTATATAACTAAAGCTTTTCTAGACTCAACTTCGACCAGTTTGGCTTGGTAATTCTACAAGCAGTCAGGCTCTGATACCAAAGCTGTCAGGACCCCGATTCCAAGTCACATCGATCTAGCCGGTAACACCTCATATCACTTTGCGGCCTCACGCATGGTATTCCCACGGGTATCGCGTTACCATGGCCCGGGACCGTTTGCGCCTTTTGGCTCACGTATATGATAGTGTCGCTAGCATCCATATGACAGAGAACCCGGGCCGACATGACCAGTCGTGAACCCAAAGTGTCACTAACTTACGGGGACAGGCATACATGAATCAACATCGAGCATGTCGGTCAGCACCGTGCAAATCCGGGCTGTAGCACTAGGCTAACAGGACTCCGATGAACTGGCCTATAGTAGGCTAGGCAGGACTCCGGATGTCACTGCGTGACATTTCCCCGAAGGGACAGACACATGAATGAAGTGAATCACATGCCGGCCAGTCAAGTGTTGCGGATCAGTAGTGCTGGGCTAGCAGGACTCCGGTGAACCGGGTTGTAGCGGACTACTATGGCTCATGGAAGCAAAAGACTACATTTCCCCATAAGAGAAGCTACCAACGATAAACAACTAGGTTGTCGGATCCCACACATACTAATCATTTCAATCATACACACAATATGCTCGATATGTGTAAATACAACATGGCATCACAACAAAACTCTACGACTCAAAGTATTTATTCATTAGGCTCCGAGGAGCGAGATATTACAAACATGGGTCTCATGTCCCAACATTCAGAGCATACAAGTCAAAGCACATGCGGAAGCTTAACATGTCTGAGTACAGACATCTACAAATGAAAAAGGCTGAGAAGCCTGACTATCTACCAGATCCTGCCGAGGGACAAGATCGTAGCTGAGGTATCAAGATAAACGTCGAAGTCCACACGGAACTACTAGCGAGACTGACGTCTCTCTGCAAAACATAAAATAGGCAAACGTGAGTACAAATGTATCCAGCAATACTTACATCAGAACTATCTACATATGCATCGGTATCAATAAAGGGGGTGGTGGAGTTTAACTGCAGCAAGCCAGCTTTGACTCAGTGGCTAACCTGAACTACAACTGCAAGTAAATTTTTTGAGGTGATGCACACGAGTCCACATATTCACCATATCAATACACCACTATGGATCCGCTCCCATCTCCCTACGAGAATGCCATCCATAGCACTCACGCTTATCTTGCGCATTTTAGAGTATCCACTTTCACTTGTCTATGAACTGTACAGGCAACCCAGAAGTCCTTTTCCGCGGACACGCCTATTCGAATAGATGACGTTAACCCTGCAGGGGTGTACTTCTTCACACACGCTCTCGCCACTTACCACCATGTACACGTCGTGTATCTCGGCAACCTTCAAGCGGAAGCCTGGCGAGGGAGTCGGGCACGACCTGACTAACCACACAAGTCTCTCGTCCAGGTTTATCGCCTATTCGAGTTCCATCCGCAAGGAGATCCGGCCGGGGTGTCGCTCACGGCCCCAAACGATGTGAGCAGGGTTCCCAAGCCCACCATCTGGGTGCCACTTGGTACACCGTGCCACTGTGCCTAGTCTGTCCCAAGCCCACCTGTACCAGGTGCCACTTGGTAGACTACTAACACTACCTACAAACACCAGAAACTAGATGCAACTCCTGGACAGAGATCAGGTTGATTAATAAGTCGAGAGAGCTTGGAGCGCCCGGAGCCCAATGTGTGGTAGTAACTGTTCATGGATCACAAACACAGAACTCAGTTCCTGAGGACGGCTGCAATGAGACAACCCACCATGTAATCCTACATGGCCTCTCACCGCTACCTTTACCAAATCGTGTTCACACACTTGGCTCTCAACAGTAGGACATGTTCACATACCTCCGATTCATCCCCGATGAATCAGACCTGACTCAACTCTAACCAGTAGTAGGCATGACAAACAAGCATGAATGAGTAGGCACATCAGGGCTCAAACAACTCCTACTCATGCTAGTGGGTTTCATCTATTTACTGTGCTAATGACAGGTCATGCAGAGGAAAAGGGGTTCAACTACCGCAGCATGTAACAGATGAATCGTTGTTGTCCTAATGCAATTAAAGAGCAGGAGCGAGAGAGTGGGATTGTATCGGAATGAACAAGGGGGTTTTGCTTGCCTGGCACTTCTGAAGATAGTATAGTTCTTCATCGGTGTCATCAAACACGTCGTCGGAACATCGTTTACCGAGAGGGGACAAATACCGGCAACACGGAAGGAAACACAATCAATGCAATGCACAATATGATGCATGATCATGACATGGAAATATGAGTGTGTTGGCTTAATGCAACTACAACCATATGGGTTTGGGTCATTTCGAACCAAAGGTTCAACCCCAAACTCAAATTATGAATTCAAGTAGTGCTTTATCATGTTTTGAACTAAACAGCAAGGTTAAGTTGTTTAAACATGCACGAAACCAGTGCAGATGGATAGATTGGATTTCTGATCATTTTTCATATATAAGTTATTTCATTATGAGCTATAGATTAATTTATATGATTTTTTGAAGTTTATACTATTTTCTGGAATTTTCTCAATTATTTTAAATCTAGAAAACCATTACTGCGTCAGCATGACAGCAGCATTGAGTCAGCAAGTCAACCAGGTTGACTCGGGTCAAACCTTACGTGTGGGGTCCACACGTCAGTGACTAACTAGCTAATCTAAGTTAATTAGTGTTAAGCTACTACTAACTAAAAAATGTCAGTGGCGTTAATTAAACTTAATTAAAATCTAAACTAGGATTAGCTGGGGCAAGGGCCCACTTGTCAGCGACCCACGGGAGGTCAAACCTCCTGGTCAGTGGGGTGAAACCCGGGTCAGCGGGGTCAAACCCGCCGGCGTCCACAGACGCGGCGGAGGGCTCGGGTTCGCTCTCCCGGCGCCCAAGTGAGCGGCGGAGAGCACCTACGAGGAGTCGGAGCTCGCCCGCATCCAGCACAGCAAGCAGCGGTGGCTAGGGAGGTCGGAGCTCGTCGGAAATGAGCTCGGGGCGGCGGCCGGCGTTCGGGCGTGGGCGGGGATGCGGCTGCGGTTGACGTGGCGGTGCGTGCTTAGCACCTATGGCAACTACGCGAGGCGGCGAGCGTGTTAGACACGACGGCCGGACCATTCGGTCGTCAGGGGCACATCGGCGGTGAGCGTAAGCGGCAGCGCGTACGGGCGCAGGCAACGCGGTGGCTACGGCGTGCAAACGAGGCAAAAGAGAGGGGGGTTCGGGACAGGAGCTCACGGTGAGCACGCTGGGCGGGTCGACGAGCTCGGGGAAGCACCGGAGCGAGCGGAGCGGCGAAGGGGATCTCCGGCGGCCGGTGATGAAGATGTCGAAGATGACGACGCTGTGGGGCGTCCGGCGGCGTGTGGTTCGTCGAGGTGGTCGAGGGAGTCACGGTGGAGGTAATGGACAGCACGGGGAGGCGAGGGGAGCACGGTGGCTACGGCTATGATGAACGGCGGCGACGGGCTCCGCTCGGGAAGAGAGCAGAGAGGGGAGGGGAGAGAGTTGCGAGGAGGGGGGAAGTGCAGAGGGTCGAGGGGAGTGTGTGGCAGCGCCAGGGAGGGGCAGGGCGAAGCGGCAAGCAGGAGGTGGCCGTCGGTGGCCGTGCGCGTGCTGGCGCACCCCGGGCACACGCCCTCGTGCCTTCTGGCACGAGGTTGAAGGAGCCAGCGCTGGGCTGGGCCACTACAGAAGTGGGCTGGGCCAACAGTGCTGGACCAGCACAGGAGCTGGGCCGGTTGGTGGCGCCAGGTTAGTCCTTCTCTCTCTCTATTTCCATTTTATTTTCTATTTATGCAAAAAAATAATTTGGTTTTCAAACCAAATCACTTTTAAAAATTCTGAAGATAGTTATGGGCACTAAATGAATTATTCCAGAGGCCCTTAACTAAATCCAAAATTGGTGGAGCATTTAAAAATATTTATAGTATTTAAAGGCCCCAATTCAAATACAATATGAGTTAATTCCAAAATCCAGAATGGCCTAAAAATATGTGCATCATTTTTGGCAGAGGTTTTCACCTTTATAAAAATTAATGAACTTTTCTAAAGGGCATTCTAGGTTCATTGAAAATATTTTTAGTTTGATCCTAATTGCATTTCATTTGGTGCTAGGGTTTGTCATCCCCATTTGAAATTTCAAACAAATATAGACATGATGCATGGATGCTTATGAAACTAATTGCAATCAAATTCTAGGGCTGTGACAATGAACTAGTAAAACTATAGGTAGAGATTACAAAACGGGAGTAGGACATGGCGTTTCAAGAGGAAAATAGAACTGGGTTGTGTGTTTGATTCGGTAAAAAAAACTTCCTGCGGATGTTGTAAGACAAAATATAACTAAAGCTGGCGAGCCGAGGCCTGTAGATACCTGCTAGATCTTTGTGCCCCGTTGTCGTCATGGGCTGGGCCTGTTAAAAAACAAAACCAAGCCTAGGCAGTCTACAGCTCAGTTGAAACTTGCTCGACCTGAAAAAACAATATACCTGCTCAGTAAACGAGAGAATTTTGCAAGTACAGACTGATAACTGGGATGCAGCAAGTATATTGTTTTTTCATCATGATAATAAGTGCATGCACTTGTTTCAAAAAAATTGGAGAACTGGGAATTCGAACGGCAGGTCCTTATGCTACCCATCACATAAAAATCAGGTGCCTGAAAATTCGTTTCGAAACAAATGATTTAGCTTTATATCCACGTCAACCCTCGGCATGATGGTTGGAAGTGAATGCCAAGTTCATACCGAAAGATCATTAACAACAATACCAACTTGCGGATGACTAGGTAGTACAAGTACCAATACCAAACTAACTTATAATCTTTTTACTCCTGGCCCTAGTGTTCGTCTGGTGGAAAATCTTGGAGAGGACCAGCTCCCGCTCCTTCTCTTGCTCCAAGTCCCCGAGGTGGTACTGGTGCATCACCTAGTTGGTCCCCTATAGGTCGAAGTTCTTGTTGGTGTGCAGCACCATAACCTTTTTGCCGCCCATCTGCTGGCCGTTGACCATCACCGGCAAGGTATTGCCGGTCTTGTGCCACATCGCGTGCATGCCGCTCTCCGACTGTATCTTACGACACGTCCACGTGCCCCTTTTGAACACCCTAGAATTGCGCTGGAAGAAATGCTTGCTTAGGCCACTCAGTGTGATACCTGCAGTATTGTCGAATACAGGTTTTAGTGTACGTAGTTCATTTTCATAACATCTTTGGCATGTTGCAGTCACTTGTTTCACTTTTTACAAACTGTCAAATTGTAATTGCTTCACTAGGTCTGCGTCTAAAAAGTAAAATGGAGCTATAAACAAAGGAATATGTTTGTGCAAGTAGACGACCGGTCGGTGTCTTACCTGGAAGTTTCTCAGGATGGGTGTAGCATATGCCATACTCGCTGTCGATGGTTGGTATGAACAAATCGATGAGAGGGTGAGATCTCACGCTGTCAGCACTCACTTTGGCCTCAAGGTGCTCGATCAGCTCCTGATCCGTGGGATCGAACTTGACGCCAGCCGGCAGCACCGGCCAATCCTTCTTGGAGTGGCATCGGTTAATTCCATTTATATGGTACTCAATGTAGGATCAATCGACTGTTTTAAGTGAAAGATGAAAGATTTCGACAGATAAGTGGTAATACTCCAAGTCTGAAGTCCACAATACTTGAACACGCCGCCGGGATTCTTGTGTCACCTCACGCACAGCGTGTTGTCACGTTAATTAAATTTGAGGACATGATGAATAATTTGATCAACGTATACTAGTACTGCTACTGTACTACTTACTAGTCGTATTTAGTGTCACATTTAACCATAGGTTTAACTAAAAAATATCAATGCATGTCACCGAAAATTATTCCATTGGAAACTATGTTCAAATACGAATAAAACGATATAATCTTTTGTGACATGCATTAACATTTAGTTAGTGAAATTATTGGATAAAATTTGACAGAAATTACGAAGGGGGCCAATAAAACAGGAGGGAGGTAGTAGTACGAGTAGCGGAATATACGGTATAGAGGACTAGTACAAATTTAGAAATGGAGTAAGAAGTTACAAGGCTGTGCAACAGACTTTGTAGGCTACATGAGTAATACAAAATATAATTCCCATTGGACAACACTTTCACCAACAAGTACGCACTTGAAGCCTAACTGATATATATATATATATATATATATATGCACAACATCTCCATCATCATTATCAGTACATCCCACGCAGGTGAGTTAGGATGCACTTGATCCCAGAAAGGTATCTATCCTTCAAAGCAGAGGAGTGCTTCAAACTAACAATAGTACATAATATCCAACAAAAGAGGGACATGCTACAGCAGCAGGATACATGGCTCAATCTATATATTAGTACGAATCAAGCTGTGCATATTTGCTATTGGCATGAACCACATCACCGCATGTCGGGTTTGCAAAAGCCATCCATCGCATGGAAGCTTGATGCCTTTCAAGCACTGAAGATTATCTGGCAACAAGCTGTGTCGACGAATCTCTGGATATGGTGATTCATGAAACCCATGGTATGATGTGTAAACATAGTTCCCCCTGGCGAATGGAAGTTCCATAGCACGGTAATCATCGCCGATGATATGATCGATAATTGGTTGGATGATTGGATAATGGAGCCCGAGGAACATGGAGTGGTTGCCGAGGCTATAAACCCGCCTCGAGTTGAATACGCCTGGCCCAATTTAGCTAGGATATTTCTAGAACACGAAGCAGCCATACCCATCAATGTCACGAACGCCCCAGGCATTGTACTGCATGTGGTTTGATGTAATAGTTTGGTTAATTTGGTACGTGCAAATGAGCATCAAATGACCACCGTCAGCTAAACAAGCAATAAACCACCACCTATCGGCTGGTATGATTCCAGGTCCTGGAATCATGAAGGCCAGCACATTTGCTTCTGCTGCAACAATTCAAATTGGAGACCAAAAGGAAAAAAATAAGCAATCATGTTCAGAGTATGTGTGGAACTAAGATTATTATAATAGTGACACATATCATAGACAGAGAATTGCAATGCCGTGGTCATAATCATACCCCAAGTTAAAAAAATAAGCCAGTGGCTTTCATATTGTAGCAATATATCATGGTTCAAACATCATGTAACAATGAGAGGAAAACAGCTATGACAGGGCCTACTCATATTCTACCATAGCACTTACTACTGTTCTCATATCAACTCTAAGCAATAACATGCGTTGTTATAAAAATCTTGGAAATGAGAGTAACATATAGCAATCATGAGGTTATACTCATAATATCTATTCGAACAATCATTAGATGCCAATTGTTCTCATATCAACTGTAACAATAACATGTGTGGTCATAAAAATCTAGGAAATGAGAGGAACATATAGCAATGATGTGGTTATAGACATACTATCTATTCTAAATTTGTAACAATGAACAAGCATCCGTATTCATAAGGTAAAGATGAGATGAGATAGAACAATTACACGATGATAGATTCCACCAGTATAGGCAGCCAATCTGTGCATCGAACGCGTAAATGATGCCATCATGCACTATAGCATCAGACAGAAATGTTTGCTGAAGAGGATTGATGATGAGACATAACCATGTATGGCGACCGGATTCCAGATAGACTAATCCCTTGTTGAATAGGGCAATGAGCTTGTAATCCATGTAGTCTACTGATGGTGTGGTCACTTCACAGATTACAACCTTTAGCAAACAGAGGTCGAGCCAAAAGCTCAACGCTTCTGGTGCGTAGTAGGCAGGAGTGTCTGGCGGGCCGTGAGGCTCGATGGAGGCGGTATCTAGCGATGGAAGGGTGATCTCTCGCTGGGTGTAAATATCCACGAGACGCCATGGACTACCGGATTGGTGGATGAGGACGATCCAGTTGGCCTTCATGCCCGCCCAGTAGTGGCCGCGCATGAAGGACAGGTGGACGGGAAGTGGTAGCATGTCGAGGGGCACCATGGCAACCTCCGTAGGATCGTCAAGTCGGTGTCTGGGCCACCTGCGAGGATCGGGCATCAGCAAGCAGGGTGTCTTGAAAAGAGCCAGCCAGTTGCAGACGAGTAGACGGTACAAAGACACCGAGCATGTGGCCAGACGGACGGTGCTGAGAAGGTCCATACGATTACAGATCTGTTCCAAGAGAACATCGGGGAGGGAATTCCAATCGCGGCTCTGCATGTCAGTCGGTTCTGCCATAGGGTTTTTTAGGGCGCCGAGTGATTGGGGTTTTCGGTGCCTGCAAGCCAGCGGGGAAGTGGATTCGGGTGGGCGAGCGAACAAGATGGCGTGTGTGGCCGAGCAGTGAGCGGGGGGATATGGTACGCGCGAGCTACCAAGGAAGATGGCGCGGGCGGGCCAGCATTGAGCGGGTGGAAATGGTGTGCGGCCGAGGATGGGGAAGAGAGGAGGAAGAAGAAGAGAGGAGGAAGAAGAGTGAAAGACGGGGGAAGACATATTTTAGAGTGTAGATTCACTCATTTTGCTCCGTACGTAGTCACTTGTTGAAATCTCTAGAAAGACAAATACTCGGTATTTGGGAACATGCGGAGGCTTTTACTCCGATTTTGGGAACAGAGGGAGTATCACCATACGGAGGGAACAGAGGAAGCTCGAAATATGAACATGTCAATGGGAGGGAGTAAAAGCCTCATGCATGCATGCAACATGCAACACTCACACGTACACATGGACGCACGCAACACTCACGCACCCATGCGGCACACAAAACACGATTGAGACAAGAAGATTAAATGCTCAACCTACTCCCTACGTCCATGAAAGACTATACATTTAGAGATTTACACATTGACCAGGGCATAAATAACGCCCAAAAGTAGCAGACTTATGTGTGCATGCGACCATTGAGAGAAGAATATTAAATGAAGGTTGTTGCATGCTGTAATTAAGGATAGACATGTAGCCTATAGCTAGAGCACAAGTTGGTGCATTAGTCAATCAATATTGATTCAGATTAAAGGCTAAATGCATTGGAAGTGTAGATGTACACTCTTTGTTTTTTAGCCGATGTACACTCTTTGTTGGAAGACTGAGGAAGTACACGTGCATGCACTCACATACACAACCAGGGTGGTTCGCGCGCAAGGGTTGGACTCCTGTCGCGCCTGCGTAAAGTTTTGCTTAACTGATTTCTTTGCTCTGCCAACTGATAGGTGGGACCCAGAAACCAGGTGACAATTTAACCAGTCAACAAAGTGCGACGTCGACTATGTGGCCGGTCAGTAGGGTGCAATTCGGTGCTCTACGATGAGCTACTAATCGTATAATCATCGCAAAACTATATATAGTGACCGTAAAGAGCGTATTGTTACATACGTTGATCGCCAGTGTATTTTCTCGTTTCAAATTAAGCCATATTATCCGGAAAGGACGCAGTATGGACTAGTACTAGTACTGCTTTGATGTGTCCCGTCAACTCGCCGAACGAGGAGAAGCTTCCTTACTACGCCTCTCCCTCGTCCACGCACGCGGTTGCTCGCAGGACGAGGAGAGGGTTTTGACTACAGCGCCCTCTCCCTCTCCCTCGCGGTGGACGTGCAGCAGTTCAATCGGTGTCAGATTGCCAGAAGCATATTGTACTGTAGTATCATCATTGTTAGACCTTCCGAAGAGACGAAGAGCCAAGTGCAAGGTTCACACGAGTACGAACTGTTGAACCTCCTGAGCAGGCAAAGAGCCAAGCGCAAGGTTTTATAGGAGTTGTCATCCTAGTAGAAGTATACTACAACTATAGCGAACGATGCTACTGTATGATGCCGCCACGTCACCTATATCCAAAGTTGTGCCACCTTTTTTTCTCAAAGAGCGTGTTGGAGCCCATGCAACAACCACACAAGTTGCGCGTACACATAACACATTTACTAGTAATAAATTCTAAAGGACAAATGCCAGTATGCCACACAAGTTCATCTCCAATTCATGTGATAAATTTGTGCATGACTAGTCTACATATATTCACAGCGCTACCGTTCACAATTTACCATACTCCACTTACACGTTATAGATGGGCTACATGTGCTCCTCCAGGTTCTAGTCCCATGTGTTCTTCATGGATGGCACGATCCATAGCGGTGGGCAATGGGAATCAGTGTCGCAGCTTTCTAGTCCGGTTCCACACGATGGAGACTCATCCAAGCTGAAGCGGCATAAATCAGGGATAGCGTGTCCCAGCATGTCGTCCATCCGGCGGTGCACACTGAAGACACAACCATGCTTCATGAATGGCAGGCCTTCGGTGTCGTGCACGGAAGGTGGCATCCGCTTCACAATGGGGTAGCTGTCCCCAATGAAAAGCGAGTACTCTCCAAGAGTGTTCCTCGGTACCCACGTAGCATCACGGGGGTCGAACTCGGCGCCGTTCATCTGGTACACGCGGAATCTAAGATCTGGACACATGGTGACGTACATAGTCAAGGTCCATGCATAATAATATTGTGCTCAAATATGGTGGTCAGTAATAGTGTGCATCAAATAGTACTACTCCGGTATAGAGGAAGTAAAATAACCGGCTTATTATATATAGTCACTCTTGGCTACATGGATGAGCACTACAAAAAAAATACACTTCCGTGATGATACGTGTTTGTCACAGTAGGTCACGTTTTCTGTCATGCATGTACATCCATGACAAATTTATGACAGAATCAAGATAGTCATACCTGTCATGTCGTAGAAGTATTCCATGAAATTACCAAAATTATCATCACGAAAGTGTCCACTTCCATGACGATAAATCGCGCGTCACAGAAGTGCTTTCGTCAAGGGTGACCTACACGTGGCATCCACCGTAACAGAACGCCGTTAAGCTATCGAGTCCGGTTTTGGATCCGATAACCCGTTAACAGCCCCGACCAATGGGGATTTTCCACGTGTAAAATCATCATTGGCTGGACGAAACACGTGTCGGCTCACCGTTGGGACAGATGTCATCCACTCATTGGACAGGAGGCGCCTATGATAGGTCGACACATGGCACGACCCAACAGTGGCCTATTCCGGTGAAAAGGCCGGCCCGTTTGACTTGGTCAAAAGGTGGCGGGCCGGCCCACGTCAAGCCTGTTAACGGCCTGTTCGCATATAGCCCATTTACAGCCCGCTAACCCAGGGCCCGTTTACAGCCTATCCGAATTAGGCCCAGTAGCATCATCTGGGCCGTCCAATATAATTCTAGCCCGTTTTAACTTCCGTCCCATGAATGGCCCTTAGTAAACCTCGGCCCATTAACGGCCCGTGGTAAAATTGGCTCGTAATGAACAGTGTATCACTTTATACCCATTAATGGCCCATTATTCCATTGGGCCGTTTCCAGCCCATGTTATCTTTTGGCCTTCTCAGGGCCCATTTATTCTTGGGCTCATTTCCAGCATTCGTTTACTTTCGGCCCGTTACTGTCATTTTCTGCTTGTGGGCCAAATACAGCCCGTGGTTACAGTCGGCCCGTTTGTGGCCCGTTACGTTGGGCCGTTTTCATAGCGTCATCAAATACGGCCTATTAGCGATGGCCCGTTATGGTCGGCCCATGAACGGACAATTTCAACTCTAGCCCATTTACGGCCATAATGTGGTCTGTTATTGGCCCATGTTTGGCCAACCGATCATACGGCCCGTAGAAGGCCCATTGATGATACGGCCCGTAGAAGGCCCATTGTGTCTACGCCCCGTAGAAGGCCCATTGTTTCTACGGCCCTTAGAAGGCCCATTGTTTCTACGGCCCTTAGAAGGCCCATTGTTTCTACGGCCCGAAGGAGGCCCATGTAAACTACAGTAAATATGTAGCCCATTGTTAATGTGGCCTAGTTTTAAAAAATAGGTTATTCCGGCCACTAGCAAACCACGGTTAAAGAACTCCACTGAAATAAATAAACAAGACAGCGGAAATAAATAAGCAAGCAACTTACGCTAGGCTAACACGGCTATTACACATATTACATCCACTGGGCATCAAAGTTCGCCACAAGTGCAAATATAGGGAACAAAGCGGCATATAAACGCCGCAGCAAAACAAGTCCAGAACTGAAACCATTTTAGAAGAGCTCAAGAAACAATATCCTGGGTACCCATAATGCTGGCAAGGTGCTTATCAAGCTTATTAACTTTCTCTTGTTTGGCGCTTAAATCCTCCAGCACTTGTTGTTGCACCAGAAAGTATGCATCTGAATTCTGCAGGGACTTCCTCAGTCCTTCGGCTTCCTGTCGCATAACATCTGATCGATGTCTTTCAACTTGAAGTTGAGACTCAAGAAGCCGAACTGATTCAGGCTGCGAGTACGAAGGGCTGGTGCCAGCAGTAGTAGCCAGTAACTCGAACACTACGTCAAGACAGGACTTTGGGGTTGTCTCGGTGTCTTCAATATAGTTTTTATCAGCTTTCTTGGAGAACATCTGGGATGTCTCACTATCTTTAACCTGATCTGCATTACTTCCTTTACCATTGCATAACGGGGTACTCTTCTCCAATATTTTATCCGCGTTCTAAAGGAGAAACAAACAAACACATCATAGGTTTACAATGTAGTATATGAAACTCATTTTGCTAAACCAGTTCAGTAGTAAGGTGGACAGGATAACAGCATGAAACAAACATATATCTATGTAGTATGGTCACTGTATGGTCTATATCATTCTAGTTTATGTTGCCAAATCAAGATAGATACAGTTCGAATCATATCTATTTAAGACAAAGCAGCATAGACAGAATATAAGTGTGGGAAACTACACAGCAATAACAACACTTGTAATGTGCATGGCATGCGAACATAACTGCTTATTCAATTGAAACTGAAATCAACATAGAGCAAGTTACAACAGCAAACACATTAAAGAAACAGGTTTAAAACATACTTGTTGCGCCATTGGAGTTTCAATTGCATCCTTCAAATTTGAAATTAGTTGGTGTGAGTAAATACAGTGATGCAAGAGCAAAGTAGTATGAACCATAGCTACAGAACCTGACCTGAGAACAATTCTTCTTCTGCTTTAAGCGTTGACTTGGGGTTCGGAGTGGTGGTCCTCGTGCTTTGGGCACTGCAGTTCCCTTACTAACTGCTCGTGTTTGGGTGCTCTGTGGTGGAGACGGTGCTGTGTCAACGGGAACTGGGTTACTATCTGCTGGGGTTGGGGTTAGAAGGGGTGTAGCTGGTTCTCTGTCCAACTGGGTAGGGGTACAATCTGCGTGAGTCTGGGTTATGTGTGGTGGGGCTGGTTCTTGGGCAAGTACAACCGTGGTTCTATCTCCGTCGACAGGTAGCACGATCTTTTCTGAAGACCGTGTTTTTACTCCCACAGATACTGCCATCACCCCTCCAATTGAAATGGCTCATAAACAAGAAAAGTAATTGAATGTACAGACATTGTAAGATAGACAGGTGCAATGGATAGTAGGGCAGAAAACAGGGCATGAAATAATTCACATTTATGTTGTCTAACCAAACAGAAAAGCAGGACATAATTCCAAATATATGATGGCTAATTAAACAGGATAGCATGACACAATTTCACATGTATGATGGCTAACTAAACAGGATAGAATGACATACTTCAAAATATGATGACCATGTAAACAGGATGACATGATATAACTATACGATGTGTCTATTAAAGTGGTTAGCATGCCATAAATCACAAACATGTCGTCGATGGAAACATGATGGCATGATATAATTCACGGATAGAATGACATAATTCAGAATATGATGACTATGTGAACACGATGAGATGATATAACTATATTATGTCTTTAGAAAATGGGTTGGCATGCCATAATTCAGATACATGCTGTCTATGTAAACATCATGGCATGATATAATTCAAATATATGATTTATATACTAAGGAAGTGAGCAGAGGGCAATCGCATATATGATGTGTCAACTAAGGAGATGGCATTCAATATCGTCTATATGATGTAAAAACTAAGCACTGCAATACAACATATGAATGATATGAGTAATATAACCCTGCCAAGTTTGAGCATACACCTCAGGGGGATAATAGGAATGGTCATCTGCCTCTGAATCCTCCTCTGAAGAGCTATCTGTAACCAGCAACATATTTGCTTCACCAGGTTGCATTGTCTGCTCTGAAGACCTTGTTTTCACTCCAGACTTCTCCATCAGCAATTCAAATGGCTGATGCACAGGAAGAGCAGTTGAATATACAAACATTGTCGACAAAAGCAATGAGAAATACAAAAAAAGGACGGCATGATATAATTCACATATATGACGCTTGGCTAAACAACATGACATTTTATAATTCACATATATAATGCCTTGCAACAAGATAGCATTGCATAATTCACATATATAATGTCTCGCAAAAAGATGGCATTGCATAATTCACATATATGGTAATTAGACACTAAACAGGTGGCATTCACACAAATCATGTCTAAACTAAGCAAATGACATAGCAATGCAAGATATCATACGCACGATATGAGCAACATAACCCTACCAAGTTAGAGCATGAACCTCGGGGGGGAATAGGACTGGTCATCTGTCTCTGAATCCTCCTCTGAGGAGCTATCCATAACCAGCGAGATATGCGCTTCGTCAGATAGCATAGTCTGCTCTAAAGTTTTCACTCCAGAATTTTCCATCACTGTGTCAAATGGCTGACGATGCACACGAAGAGTAGTTGAATGTACTAACATTGTTGACAAATGTAATACGTAACGAAAAAAAGGATGGCCTGATATAATTCACATATAAGATGACTGGCTAAGCAGGGTGGCATTGCAAAAGTCACATATATGATGCCTGGCTAAACAAGATGGCATTGCATCATTCACATAAACGATGAATAAACTAAATAGATGGCATTCACACAAAGCATGTCTGAACTAAGCAGTTGACATATTTGATGTATAAAGTAAGCAATGCAAGGCACCATATGCATGATATAACCAACATCAGCATGCCAAGTTAGAGCGAAAAGCTCATGGGGTAAATAGGATTGGTCTTCTGCTTCTGAATCCCCCTCAGAACAGTTATCTTCCTCTTGATTACGATCCGAAATGGGTGGAGGGGGGCTGCCTTTGCGCCCACAATGGAGCGACGTCTGCATGACATTTTATTGCCACACAAAGCTCGTCTCTTTTGCTCTACATGTTCAATTCCATTGTGTACAATAACTGACATGCATAGGAATAAAAGATAGTGAGATTATGTAAGGAGTGCATGCACAAATCCAGAGTGATGGTAGCAAACTTTGGATAGACCCAAAACCAATTATAGCAGGCAGATAATAGCTTTAGTTAAAAAATACAAATAATGGCTCCTTTAATGTTTGTTTGCACCCAACATGAGACTCATAGTAGACACCCGAGATTAACTAGATAGTACTGATTGCTGCCCCAATATGTACCGCACAACCATTTAAAAACTCAAGTTTCAGCATATGTTTGGACCTGAGTCGGAGTCTAATAGGTGAACACGATGATAAAGTAGCATGCCATCATATTAAGCGATGCATAACGTAAGTAGACACGGAAGAGTGCGACCTCCCTTGCGGACCCGTTTAGTCCTCGAGGTCATCTGCTCAGTTGATGATGGTAATGCAGTTGTCGTGGCTGCCGATGGCGGGGTAGAAGATCTGAGGCGGCAAAAGACAGTCTGGAGAGCGGATCCCTGCTGTGGTGAACCCTTCCGTCGTTGGAGCAGCTGAGCTGGGGAGGAACACAGCACCACAGGAGTAGGACAAACCACACAAGGTTTTCTTTGACACATATCTGTAACAGAAGTAATTGTGTAAGGACTTGTTTGAATTTGAGGATTCTAACAATGCAGGGATAGGAAATAGACAGGAATAGGATAGGAATGCATGTGCAAAACAGAGAATTTAAAAACACAAGATTTCTGCCAATCTGGGTGTTTGGTTCACAAGAATTGGAAGATCACAGGATGCAAAGAAGCATGGTGAGATTAAGTCAAACCACAAGAAGTGTACAACCTCTTTGGCGAAGCCATGTCGATCTCAGCATGATTGGGTTGGCCGGTGAGGATGCTCCGGCTGACTTGGCTATCGGAGGAGGGGAAGAAGATCTTAGGCGTTTGGAGATGGAACCCGAGGTACTGCTCCACTGTGATGGAGGGTTTCGTCGTTGGAGCAGCTCCGGTGAGTTGTACGACGCTGAGGTTGAAGCAGGACAAGAGAGACAACGTTAACCTGAGTGGAATTCTAATAGCATCTTGAATAGATGACGTAAAATACATAACCACAAAGTGCTAGATGTATACATCAGCCGCTCATCTCTGAACTTAACTGTCAAAACTGAATTTAACTGTCGAAACTGAACTTAACTGTCAAAACTGAATTTTGCTGTCGAAACTGAATTTTACTGTCGAAACTAAACGCACTAGAGGTGAGGCTACACGTCAGTCGACTGACTTTTTCATCTCTGGTCAGTCGATTTTGCAGCCGTTGGATACGAAATCAAGGGCCTACAGTTCAGCTTCAACCTCCACCCCCTGAGCCGCCAGCCACCACCGGCCACACAGCCGCCCCCGCCGCCCGCGGCCAGCGGTGCGCCCCCCCGCCCGCCCTGAAAACACTCCCCACCGCCAGTCCGCCGCCGCCCCGGCCATCCCTCTAGGCCACCCCGTGCCGAGCTTTTTCTCCGGCGATCCCCACGCCACCGCCCCACCACCGCCGGCGACCACCGCCCCCACCCTGAACCCTAAGATAGATAGTGGGGTACTTCTCCGGCGAGCCCCCTCCCCGCTGCGGCTGGTTCTTCCTTAACTCCGGCTAGCCCCCCCACCCCCTGAAAATCGACTGACCCAAAAGTCGATTCAGTCGACTGAAGTGTAGCTAAATCAGAGCAGCGTCGCAAGCAAGAGCAAGAGCGAGAGCAGCAGCGCGAGCAAGAGCAAGAGCAGACCAGGCAGGGGACCGAGAGCAAGAGCAAAGCAGCAGCGCGAGCAAGAGCTAAAGCAGTAGCAGCTCCTACTGATGTGGACGTCGCCGTCGAGGGAGCGACGTCGTGGAGGAAGTGGTCGGTGACGCCGCGGTGGATGGAGCCGCGCCGTGTCGGCTCGGCACCGAGCGCCGGCAGCACCGTGAGATCGAATCAAGAAGAAAATGCGGCAATTAGTGTAAAACCTCTTTGGTGGCGCCGATTAGGCCGCAGCTTCATCTGAGGAAACGGTGATGCTGATGCTCTTTCAGTGGTGCAGGTGAAGACGGCGGTGTGGGAATGGAGGTGGTGCGAAAGACGAGGGGAACGTCGGGGCAGCTCCTTGGAGGTGGAGGACGGGGTGGCTGAACCGGCGGGACGACCAGATCGACTACGGATCCTCATCCAGTACGGTGGATGAGGGACGTCGAGGTGTTGCTGTGGACGACGTCGTCGGGGAAGAGGCTCCGGCTGGGTGGCGGACGGAGGAGGGTGTGGGGCTTCGCGGGTTTTCCCGGCCTCGGTGTACGAATGGGTGGGCGGATGGGATAGGAGTGGGGAACCATGGCTTAGGGCCGCGCTTGTCCGAAATGTGGGGTAAGTTACGAAAGTACCTCATCGATTTGAGGCGGTTCTTTCGGTTCAGGGGTATCACGGGCATTTCGCGTGTCGGGATTTCACAGGAGGTGGGAGTTTTCGCGCGCGTTGTAATTTTGGAATAGCAAGGCGCGGGTTGAGATGGAGGGAGTTGTGAGAGCACAACGACACAAAGATATATGTTAAATATTTCGGGCTAACAAGGCGCGGGTTGAAGAGGCGGGAGTTTCGCAGCACGATAGACAGAGACGCTAGCTTGAAATTTCGGCATAACAAGGCGCGGCTTGAAATTTCGGGAGAACAAGCTTAACGTGTACCCAAAAGAAAAAAAGACAATTTAGACTAGTATGATATACTACGTACAATGTGTTTAACACGCACAACACACGCACAGGCACCATTTAGACTAGTAAGGTACACGTGCATTGCACCCATGAGATTTGGCAACCAAATTATGAATAAATACCACATTATAGCATGTAGGCTTTGAGTCATATATGCATGATGTAGATGTTTGTTTAATTCTTATAGTTCATTTCATTCAAAATCATCTAGTTTTTATAAGAAAGCTAATCTATTTTAAGATTCATGGAATTGTGCGTTGTAAGTCATAAAGTAAAAACAAATCATGTAAAAAAACATTTGGGCAATTATGATACGGAAGATTCTAGAACAAAGAAGAAGTGCTTGTGTTTTGAGGTTTGTGCATTATGCTTAAGTTCAACCATAGAGTCTTCTAGATTGTACATGTGGCAAAATCTGGTGGAATCTAGATGATATCCAATGGCCAGTAGTGCTCAAATTTGCCAGCTCTGCACCATCGGATTGGCCTCATCCAACGACCATCTTTCAAAGTTAAAGTTATCCGCACACTATATAAAAAATATATAATATAATATATATAGGGGTATAGATATAGATATGTGATGCGAAAGCCACCCATCATCTCCAATTAGAATAGTGTGTCCATGCACGGATGCAATGTGGCCAAATGATGTCTGCCATCGGTATCTCAAATTCAAACCAGTCTAACCTTGTTCAATGTGTATACATTACAACATGCTCATTTCCAAACCACACTGCGCCGATCTCCGTTATATTCATGCATGCATGGGTTTCAAACATCATGATCTCTTATTCAAATATTTGAATTCAACTTTACATTGATTATGACCTCACCTAGTCTTTTACACCCACACATTGGTCTTCTCTTTATAATTGTACCACTAAATTTCTCTCGTGCATGCATGCACACACACTACCAGTCGGCATTATCCATCGCACACATGCAATCTTTTTCTTCAGGTCGGTCTCCCATGAAGGCACACACACACATCCCCCTCTCCATCATATCGGGCATTCTTTATCTCTCACGTGCATGCGCAACGATCGATGTTCTATGTGTGTGTGTGTGTATATAGCTAGGTCTTTCATAGTTTTCCACATAAACCGATCAATCTATATATCTAGTGAGGTCTCACCCTCTTTCCCACGTCCACATCGATCAATCTATACCTCTCTATGTAGGATTACATATATAGCTAATACACCCACATTAATTATATATCCAACGCCCCCCTCTCATCATCCATGCCTTCCACTTCATCTCTCAGACGCGCGCACAATGGCGAAGACAGGGGGCAGCAAGGGCCCTGCCCCCCCTAACATCACTATATATCGAGGCTAATATGAATGTGATCATTAGACAATTGCTGGTAAAAATGGTTTAAGTTGATGAATTGGCCCTCCTCGTAAAGGATTAGCAATGCTTGGCCCCCTAGCTCATGGGACATTTTTCATGGCTCCGCCACTGCGCATAACAGCGCACGTTCTCGCCCCCTCTCTCTAAATATCGATCTCGCAGTTGTGCACTCCTTCATAGTCTCCCTCCACTCGGCCCCTCGCACCATCTTATAGCCCCCCACCGGATTTTGCCACATGTACAATCTAGCAGACTCCATGGTTGAACTTAAGCATAATGCACAAATCTCAAAACAACAGTGGTTCTCCTTTGTTCTAGAATCTTCCGTATCATAACTGCCCAAACTTTTTTTCTATTTGAATTGCCATTATTTGTTTTTACTTTATGCTTTACAACGCACAATTCCATGAATCATAAAATAGATTAAGGGATTCTTTGATTCAAAGGATTCTCGAAGGAATTTTGGAGGATTCTAATCCTTAGGAATTTTTCCTATCTTGGTTGTTTGATTCGTAGGATTGTAAACCATAGGAATTTTTCCATATGATTCATTTGCACTGGATTTCATAGGAAACATCCCATCCACTCAAACCTCTTTGAAAGAATTCTGCGTTTTTTCTATGCAGAATCAAACACTTGTACCATCCTATAGGATTCAAGACGACATTCCACTCTAATCCCATGTTCTTCCTATTCCCGCGTTTTGGAAATCCTACGAATCAAAGAGGCCCTACGTTTTTTATAAAAACTTATTGATTTTGAATGAGATGAACTATAAGAATTAAACGAAGGTCTACATCAGGCATATATGACTCAGAGCTTACATGCTACAGTGTGGTATTTATTCATAATTTGGTTGCAAAATCTGACGCGTGCAATGCACGTGTACTTTACTAGTACTTCGAGTATGTGCAAAACATAATGGCACGCTACACAGTGTCTCTCTTACAGTTCATGAAGCCACGTGGCACATGTGGAGGCGTTGTCGTGACATCCTTGTGTGGATTGATCACAGTGATGTGCTGCTGGTTCCAGAAGAATGTACTCGTCCTCCCTGAGCCGCACTGGCGGTACATGCACGAAGTGAAGATGTGCACGCACGCCACGCACGCACTCATTCCCTCGCACGCACACACGGGTACACGAGCGGACACATTTTTGTACCAAGATCCACCCCATGTGATAATTTGACGCGTGTAAAGTCCTTCACTTCATTGATGGTCAATTAATACAGCGCATGCAAATTGAGTGGACGTGAGGGCGGAAGAAAGACATTACTACTCCACTACGTGCATGGGAGTAGTTAAATCATGGGTTGCTAGTAGTACTTCCATTGGTCTCCTTCGTATTTTGTGCCAATTTTTTACAGCAACATAATATTTACGCATCTGAGCGATGTAGTCTACTTGAAATTTATGTTCCACTAAACTCATCGGGGGCCGTTTCGGGCCTTGAAACCAAAAACCATCAATTAATCTTTACCTTGTTCCCATCAGATTCGAAAGTACTAGTGCTACAATTAAGTGCAAGCCTGCTCACACCTACCAGTACATGCCAAAACTGAACGTGTTCCCACTATGCAGGTTTTAGTACTAGTGCTAGTACTTAGGTTATAAAAAGGGGAACTACCTAACCGAAAATTACTCTACCTTCCTCCTCATAAGTCCTCCTTCTTCGTCCGTCCTTGCCATGGCCGGTGTGCAGAGCTCTAGGTCGAGAACTACTCGTAACAAGGGAGGGGCAACCAATGCTGCAGAAAAAAAGAGGGCTCGCCACCACGCAAAGACCTCGAAAGATCTCTCACGGGCAGGCGATGGCTCCCAAGAGCGCCCTAGACGCGGAGGCAAACATGCCGAGCTGGCGGCGCTGGAGTCGTTATCCCTCGACGGCATGCCCGATCAGCTCAATAAGCACCTCAATAAGCAGAAGGAGTTCATCCACGGCTTGGTGGAGCTGCTGAAGGAGAGCCTCGACGACATGCCCGCTGAGCTCAATGAGCAGGGGGAGTTGACCGCCGGCTTGGTGATGCTGCTGAAGAAGAGCATTGCCTCGGAGAAGAAGGCGACCGGCCAAATTCTGCAACTTCAGGAGGACAAGGCGAAGCTCTGCCACGAGCTCGACCTGCTAAAGGAGGAGAACGCCGGCTGGAAGAAGCTGCATGAGAATAGTAGTTCCTCGATGAAGATGGTGCAGGCCCTCGTCATGGAACAAAAGGAGGAGTTGGCGAAGCTCCGCATCGAGCACCCGGCTGCTGTGAAGGTACGTAATGCGGCCATGGAACAGATGATGAAGGCTCGCGTCGAGAAATCCCGCGTCATGGACACAATGATGAAGATGGCTGAGGAGACGCGCAAGGAGATGGAGGTCGTGGAGGCGATGAAGAAGAAGTTACGACTCCGCGGCCAGCAAACCTTCATGTAGTGAGAGCAGCGCCCCAGACTTGTGTGTGCGTCTTCCTTCTTGTTTTGGGGGTGATAATCCTCCTTCTTCTTTTGCTCCTGTGTTTCTTATTTTGCTTCGGGTGTTTCGCCACACGTGTCACCTTCTCTGCGAGGCATGAATAGAACAATGCTAAAAATGAGATGACTAGCAAATTAGATCATTCTTTATCGCCAATAGAACAATGCCTCTTGCTAGTAATATATAATAAGAGTAGAGAGTAGAGGATATGGCACTGGGCTGCCGTGTTTCTTCCTCCTCCGTCGTACTCCGGTGGAAAACTTGAGTATACCGCACGGTTCTTTGCTCCTCCTCAGGTTGTTGGTACATTTATACGAGCAGTCAAATCACAAGGCCCCGCCTTCCAGCAGTAATGAGCTGTCAAATCACAAAGGCCCTCGCCTCTCATGAAAAGGACCAAGCTAGACTGCCCCGCCCTCTAGCCTTTTAAAAAATGTATACATTTGTACAGTAGTAGTATCGATGGATTGCGCCATGGAGCAAAACTAACAAGATGTAATTAAAGAAAAAAGGTGGTACATATAGAGAGCGCTCGTCGCCAAATTATGCATATACTATATGACACTACCCACTATGAAGGTACTAGTAACATAGACTAGTAACTAGTCTATGCTACTCTCCACTATGACCAGCCAAAGTTGAGGCGCGGATACCAACGAGGGCATGGTTGTGTCTATACTTGGACAATTCACCCGACTGCATGCGCACCAGGCAGACGAAGCTCGTGTCGTGTGCGGCCCGCACATTAACCAAAACCTCGCACCTCCATCTTAGCCTCTGTGTTTTAAACTTCTCAATCTCAAGGCCAAGGAGCAACGTGAAACCTATGATAGAGCCAATTGGACGGTTGAGAACACTACAATTCGTAGCTACAGATGCGTGTGTGAGAGAGGACAAGTGCATGCGTGCACCTCTTCTCAGAGTACAAGTGTATGTGGGTGGCATCCACCTAGGGAGCAGTGATGGTGCGTGCGAGAAGTCCCGAGAGATAGGTGTAATGCGTCTGAAAAAAATACTAGTCTATAGCTCGCCACGAGGCTATTCCTGTCGAACGCCAAGCGTAAGATATGTATCTGATGGTGCCAGTTTTTGCACGTACACAGCAGTAGAAAAAGAACTAGTACCAAGGCATATGCTACACCACGGCCGAGAAAACGTGCCGACGTTACAACATCCGGGAATAGTGCCGCACTTCGAAACTAGAACCGTCAATAAATTTTGAGCACGTCTCCTCACATTCCAAATTACTACTACTACCACGCTATATTTAATTGCAAACCTGTTCACACCGATCACAACCTAAACGGTTTCCCACTTAGGAGCGTACTAGTAGTACTCGGTTATAAATACTACTATGCTAAGATGACTGCACATTCCTCCTACACTCCTCATCCACAAAAACCAATCAAGTCAATCAAGTCATGGTCAGCGTCAGTTCTGGGTCGAGAGATTTCCACCAGGGAGAGGTGAGCATGGAAGAGGAAGCACGAGAGATGTTCTGCCTCGCCGCGAAAGCAGCCGACATGTCCAGCCGCGCAGCAGTAGCAGCACAGAGGTCCCGCCGCGCTGCCGAAGCAGCACGGAGGTCCCGCCGCGCCGTCGATGTAGCAAACTGGTCCGGCCACGCCGCGGAAGTAGTAGAGATGTCCCGCCGCGCCGCCGAAGTAGCACGGAGGTCCCACCGCGCGCGGCGGCCTGGGAATATTTCTCACGAGCAGGCGAGGACTCTTACAGGCGCATGCGTGCGATGGTCAATTGCCAGATGGATCAGATCTCCAGCTGGTTGAGGTTGCAGGACGAGGCTACCGGCGTCATCCGGTAACTAGGGGAGGGCAATGCGAAGCTCCGGGGCGAGCGTGACCTGCTGAGGGCGAAGATCGACGGAAGGGCGAAGCAGGCGGAGGAGACCGCTGCCTTGTTGCAGAGGACAGGCGCCATCCTCAAGAAACTTATGGACGAGAATGCCATGCTCTGCATCGAGCACAACAGGCTGGTGGAGGAATCCGTGGATGCTGCCAAGCAGCGTATTAAGGACATGAAACTGATGAAAGAGATCATCGCTCGCCGCGAGAACTAGTCTCCGCAACCTGCAGCGCATAAAGAAAGTAGAGATCAGCGAGCCAGATCGTTGTATGCGTCTTCCTTCTTCTTTTGCCCTTGTGTATTTCGGGCGTAGCTGCATGTGGCTTTTTTAGTTATCTTCCTAATTATGTAAGACAATTATTATCCACTCTCGTCATCCTTATATATATTCATCAGTCTTGCTATAAGTCACAGTAGATGCTATATAGGTCCGTCGGATCTTACATCAAGATCCGTGCAAAATTTTCTTTTCAGATTTTCTTTTTTCTCTCTTAAATCTTAGTCGAGTGAGACATTGCCACGCCATTAAACAGAGGCTCGGGCGCCATTAACGGAGACCTTGGGAGAGAGGTGGATGGCAGATGGAGGTCAAAGGGCTCTTCTCCTGATAAGCACGCGCAGGGGTCTGATCGCACGCCTCCCGTACTCAAATAGCTACCCTGCACGGCGCCTCCTAGCTAATAAAAAAAGGGGACGCGTGGCTGCACGTAAATGGTAAATAGAACGCCCACGGTTTCAATAATACTTGTGTTTCCGACTGTAACGTGACAGCACTTGTTCCAAAATGACTTTGTTGATTGTTAATGTGTGCGCCTTTGCAAATCGGACAGCAAAATTACCACAGCATGTTGGTGCCATGTCATGTCACCAAGCCAAGTTTCATGATTTTCAGGTGTGTTTCGGATTTACAGGAATTAAAAAACCAAGTTCCAGCCGAGCCATGACGCGCAGATGTTTGAATTTCATTCCCATTTCTGGCATGGGACCTAGAAATTTACCCGAGGACACACATGTGATTTTTCAACCAGCTTTGGTGCATTTGAGCATGTGCTTGTATTTAAAATTTGAATTATGCACACAAAGGTGACACGTTTCCTCTCAGAACCACGAGCCTTCTTGAGAGAAGCTCCGGTTTGCAAAAAGCTTATACCAAAACTTGTTCCTATTCTGCAATTTTTTTTACCACAGCATGGTAGTACCAGGACATGACACCATGCCAAGTTTCATGATTTTCAGGCGTGTTTTGGATTTACAAGAATTTTAAAACCAAGCTTCTCAATGTTCTCGGCTGAACCACGATGCCCAGATGTTTCAATTTCATTCCCATTTCTTGCATGGGACCTAGAAATTCACCCGAGGACACACATGTGATTTTTCAGTCAACTTTGGTGCACGGGAGCATGTGCTTGTAGTTCAAATTTGAATTATGCACATTAAATGACCAGAAACTCAATTAATGTATAAAAAAGCCAAACGAACCTGGAATAATTCCAAAATTTAACAGGGCACTCATATAGTTCCATGTTGCCTCTTTAAAGAAAATCTGGGGGAGGCAGCGTATATTTTTTCGCACACAAAGGTATAAAGAAATAAAGAAATTAGCATACCTATTTAATTCTTGGGTTCTTATTAGTTATGCCACTAGTTGTGTATCACTACTCAGTTTTGCCATTAGAAGTTACAACTACTCAAAAAATGCCATCGATCCGTGAGATGCCTGCTCAAAAATGCAATTAGATATCTAAAAAATGCCATTGTTAAGTTAGATGTTTGCTCAGAAATGCCATTAGACATTTTTATTTCCAAATCAAACCCGTTGACCATGTTACATGACAAAAATAAGCCGATTCTCACAATGATAAGTTAACGGTGTCCAGCACAACACACCCCTCAAATAAAACTAAGCACCCTGGAATTCTTTGACAAAACTAAGCTCCCTAAAATTCTTTGACAACTAAACTGCTGGCTATATGATGTTGGCCATATATATTGTACATATATAATGTCAAGAAACGAGTGGTAGTACTATACCAACTAAAAGATGAAATGTACGAAATGTAACGTGAAGAAACATAACATAGTTCTGCTGGGGGCTCAGCACAACACACCCCTCAAATAAAACTAAGCACACCACAAATTAAACTAAGCAACTAATCCGGTAGACACTGCATTAGAACCACCATGAGCAACGACACTGCCACCTTACTCAGAGTCCTCGTCCACGTCCTCGACTTCGTCCTTGTCCCTCTTCCTCTTGGGCGATACTTCTTTGCTTGAACCGCACACTTGGCTCTTGCTCTTCATCCAACCCTTGTAGATATGGAAACAAAGGTAGCCATCCATTGCAGCGTAGTGGATGTGGTCTATATCTAGTACATTCCACTGCCATGCATGACGATAAAACGTGTACGGAGGTTTCTCTAGTTTACCGTATGAAGGATGAACCATGGCTTCTGCCAGGGTCAGCATTGAAGGCTGAGAGGAGGACACCAGGCTTGCCTTCTGGAGATCGAAGGGCTGGCCTACAACGAGGCCTATCTGACCTAGGATTTCCTTGTCGTTCCTAAAGTCTATAGTAACGAATTTGACTCGGCCGCCCTTGAGGAACTTCTTAAATTCCTCGCACTCAACGTCGGCATGGCATATGTGGTAGACCAAGCATAAGTCATGCACGCAAACCTGGATCACGGCGGGCTTCTTCTTCTCTACCTCCTTTAGTTTCTTCTCGCTTCCCAGGACTGTGGTGTACTCAACATCTAGCCGAGAGACCCACTCATCATTTGAGTTTTCGAACATGCGTTTGAAGCGAGCCAGGCATTCTTTCACCGTTGCGGAAGAACGTGTGTAGATGACGTCGAACTCATCGCCGGTGATGGTTCTAACCTTGTACTCACCGCCAATCATGGAGATTTGGGACGCCATGGATTTGGGAGGAGGGTTAGGATTAGTGGAACTGCCGTAATGTGAAAGGACGGGACGACTAGGAGCGGTTTATCCATTGTGAAAATGTCGAGTGGGGGGGGGGCGCGTGCGAATGGTAGGGTAGTGGCTTGCCTGGTGGATAAAATGGATTCATGCACAGTACTATGGGGGCCCAATTAGATGTCATGTCTACTCGACGCCCAATTAAATGGCTTTCGATGTCATGTCAAGCGTCGGGAAAATTATAGGTGATACGAAGCTTTCCATTCTCCCATGATAGGGGCTTCCGAGAGCCCTTGGATCTGAGATCGAACAGTTGCATGGCGTGATTCTAGACCTATGGGTGAATATCCTATCCTGGAGGGTTATTCTGCAAATTTTCATCAACTTAGCATGCGACCGTTCGATCTCAGATCCAAGGGCTGCCAGCAGCCCGTATCATGGGCGCGCCTACCACGACTGTTGCCTCGCTCGCGTGGTCGTGCCCTTGGACATTTAACACGGTGCGTTAGGCTATCTGATGTTGGCATGTCATGCATAGTCATCACTTAGTCACTCATACAACAAGGTTAGCTATAAGGTTGGCTATAAGAGTATTTTTTGTTTACTTCTCTCTATCTCTTTCTTTGTAGTATTTATTGTATTTGCCAAGGAGTGACCTCTTCCAATGAAATGGTGCTTAGATGAGGTGATATGGGCATTAAATGGCTTAGCAACTCAAGTCCCCAAAGCATAGCAACTCAAGTCCCCAATGGCTTAGATAATGGCAAGTCAAATCACCGGGCCCCACCTGTCCAGATGTAACTCGCTGTCAAATCACACAGCCCTACGTTTGCAATAGCCTACTCCCTCATCTTCTCGCGTCTCTGTCGAACCGACTAGGCGGAACGGCCCCGCCTACCGGGCGGGAAAAGCCCCGCCCTCGACTTTAAAATAGTACAGTATACTAATTTTGTATCCATGGATTGCGCCATGGAGCAAAGCCTCAAGAAAATGGCGGTACACATGTACGGAGTATACAGCACGCCCGTCGCGTTCGCGTCGCACCCCAGACGGTCGGTCGGTCTGGCACGCCGCTGTCCGAATGGAACGCGCGTCATATTGCGTTTGCACACACATGTGGGACCGCAGTTGAGAACCGACCATAGGCACACTCCCCGGCCCCGCAAGTCGGGTGAGTTAATAGAAGAGAGAGACGAGCGATAGTACTACTATAGAAGTGCTGTTGGAGTACATACGTTGGTACCTGGACGATCCGTGCAAGACACGGAAGATCAGTTCGTCCATGCATGTGACCAGACTCAAGCAGACACGCCTAGATTGGCTATCGTCTACATATCGTGCAGGCTGTGTTGTACAGGGCTGTAGTTCTGGTGAGAAATCCAAAAAAAGGTTTCTTGTCATCTCGCAAAATTAGGTGTCATGTGCTTCGGATCACTGCGAGGGTTAAACGGCGACAACTGAGTTGGGCTAGTCATTGGGGGCACATACACGAAGACTACTCGGCTGCCATCTAGGTCAAGCCGGCTATGTTAATTAGGACATCTATCGGCGGACCCCTTTTCTACTAGTTTATCTTTAGTTTGAGCTTTGATCCTCGTCTGGTTTGTCCGTCGAGATTCGTCTTGTCTCCTTTGGGCAGTGAGGTTATGATTTCTTGTCATGTGGCATTTTTTCGTGTTATATGTTATAATCCGGTGCTTTAGATCAAAATGACGACAACTGCGCCTCCGGGGCACGTGCATGAAGACTTCTCGACAGTCATTGCCAAGGTCAAGCCGGCTCCGGCCGGTAGACAAAAGAAAACTAGTACTCCACTATATAGGCAGGAGCCTCCGCGCTTGCTTGCTAGTGTTGCTCTCTTCACACTGTCTCATCCTCTCCAGATCTAAACACGACAACGGTGGCCACACTCTCTCTCTCTACACACTGCTGGTCACAGATCCAGCCGGATCCTCTCCGCCGGGGAAGGTGAGAAGGTGCAACGTTCACGCGGTCGTCCTCGGTGATGGCTCTTACCCACTGCCGGCGCGCCCCGATCAGCGTGCCTTGCCGTTCTCTCCCAAGAATCGCTGGCGAGGGAGGGGCTCCCACCCCTTCTTCCTCGCTGCCGTAGTGTGGGCAGATCCGGCCTCCCGCCGCCCACCAAGCGACATCCCGGCGACCCTCATGTATAACTTCCTTCGAAACCGGCCTTGCTCTACTTCCCGAGCTCCTGACGTTGCTGCATTTGTATCTTTTACTATTTCTCAGCCCCCCTCGTGTAGGATCGATCGGCTATTCGAAAACCACCTAATTTTTTACTGTTAAGAGGTAAAACTAGTTCATGCACTCAAATCTAGTAGTACTTGGTTCAGACAAGGAAGAAAGGGGGTGGGGGTGGGGGAAGATTTGTTACCTGAATCTAGGACTTGGTCGAAAGAGGAAATAATGGGGGCGAAAAGTAGCAGAGACTGGCTATCCAACTGGTCTCTAGGTCTAATAGGGAAATAAAGGGAACACATTACAAACTCAATATAAACCCGATCTATTGGTTGAAAAGGAAAGAAAGTGGGGACTGGGGGACAAGTCAACAGAGTAAGTCCAGCACTAGATTTGCTAGCCTCACACAGTATAAGGTGGCTATATACCGAACAAAAATGGGACCAACCCAGATATCCTCTTCTGATGTTGTGTCCCCGAGCTGCTCTTATGTAATGCCACTGGTAAAATGTAGCAGTCGCACTGTTAAAAGTAAGGACACGTTAAACCAATGTTGTTTTCAATGTAATGCCTCCAGTAATATGAATCAATGGACTATTTTCATGCTGCTAAATTTCCCATTAAGATAAGTTGCTTCTTTTCCTTAGAGATGCAACTGTCCTGGTCCGCCTACTCTCCAGGAGCTTCACGACCAACCTTGATGTTGTTCAATTTTATTGCAACTAATGAAGAAGAAGCTCTGTGGGTTTCGTTTTCTGATGGAAATGGAACCAGGCTGGAGCCCTTTTCTTAAAAGAAGAAGAAGAAGAAGCTGCTAGCTCATGGGACATTGCTTCATGTTAGGTGAACTGCACCAAAAGGTCCCATGAATTGAATCATCCATGTTGATGACTGGTGTCATCCCTTCTATGATGGCGTTGACTGCTGATATGGTTCCCATCATGAGGTATGTTCCTTTTTGGTCTGACCGTTTGCCAAAGATCTTGCATGTTGATCCTGCTCTTGTGCTACTGTTTTGGCACTCCCATGATAAAGCAGTAATGTTATTATTTCGCACGTTAATCTAGTGGCACTATTAATTTGAGGCAATGTTTTGGCACAGCTAGTGCCACTGTTTTTTATATATATCGAAAGAGGGGGTTCCCTCTGATTTCATTAAAGAAACCCAACCATAGAGAACCATTATCCGACAACATCTCAGTGTAAACGGGCATTTATGCAACAACTACTAGAACGGACTGAGTACTAGCAGGAGACAAGTTCGCCACATAAGCTAGGCAGGTAGGGGGACGCAGCACAGGGAGGGGAGCCCCAAGTATTTGTCAGTGAGCGATTCGGTGACAATATTCAGCAGGTTGCATACCTCTTGTCTGTCCCCCTCTTAGAAGGGAATTAGAAAAAAAAGAGCGGGGTAGCTTAGTAAATATGATTCTTTTCTCTTCCAGGTCTAGTCTTTCCAATGCCTCCTTCCTTGCCGCCAACGCACGCTAGATGGAGAGTAAGCAAGCAACCTTGCTCTGAGCCTGTCCACTTGCTAGTCAGGAAAAATAACCGCTCCTGAGCGATGATCTCCTACAAGCGAGTATAGCGATTTCGATCTTGACTTCTTTCTTGGATGCCTGAAGGCCTGACTCTTCAAGACCAAAGATACTCGGCTTCCTTTTCATCAGGTCACGAAATTCGACCCTTAGTTAGCAGCACCAAAACTAGAGCAGGCCCAAGACAAGCAAGAACAGTCAGTCAGCACCGATAAGCTTGACCAAGTTTGGATTACAACCCAAATGCTACCACAGAAACATCAGGGGGAAGATAGGGACTGAAAGAGCCAGGTTCAGCATCCCAGTCTAAGCACCCCCGGCCTTGATCCTTGCGACGCATGGTACACCTCGTTTGCCACCTGCTCGACCCTAGTGTCACTGATAAAATGAAGTAATAATACAGTTAAAATAGAGCGAGTGTCCTCTCTATCATTTCATTTCCAATGTAGATAAAGAAAGTGCTTCTCTTTGTTAATGTATGTTTCCTCAACTAGTCCCATTGTTAATGTTTAAGCATTTCTACAAACTGGGGTGCTTAATTTTAGTTGATCTGCACAAAAATAGAGATTTGAATGTCTCAAGGCCCCTCCTTGTACTACCGTTGTACACTGATGTTCATCACTCGCAGAAGGTGTATCGGGGAGACTTGGGTCGATTTCCAGTTTGATGTAATATTTTCTTCTGTTTATTAGTGTATGTTTCATCAACTAGTGCCACTATAATGTAATCACGCCTTTTCATTATCTATGCAAACAGGGTTATTCAGCTGCATTTTGGTGGAACTGCACAAATGTACGGATGGAACCGACATATATGCAGAGTGCGAGGTGCCAAGTAAAAATTACCGACACCAACCCTGCTCCATCTAAGCATTGGCATCCACCACCATCAGTGGGATGTGTGGCGCTCACTGTGGATGGATCTTTCTCGGCAGCAAATCCTCTAACCAAATACTACTAGCTTAGACTTTAAAAATACTAGTAGCTTATATTGGCAGTTTTCTAGGGGTGTACTCTTTTCTGAAAGAAGCACCAATCTATTTTTCTTTATTTGTACACAGTGTCACAACTTTGACCCAAAGGTCCAGAGCTATTTTAGGGTGATTGGCGTAGTAGTCGGAGACTGATTGTAAGCATGATTTTTATTAGTTGTCACACTGATTGTAAGCATGAGCAGATGGAAGATTAGGTTAGTGCGAAGCTTACCTTAAATCCTACCGACACCGTTGAAACGAGGCGAGCGTCGAGGGAACCGTGGAGAACGGCGGGGAAGCGACGTCGCGCCATCCGGCCTCCTATTGTGGTGGGAGAACGAATACTCATGTGGCTCCGGCTGGCTCTGCACCCTCACGAACGACACACCGTACTTGATCGATTCGTTATCCTCTGGGTGCTCGACCTTCGACCTGTACGCCCACCAGCTCCGCCTGACTTTCGCCTCGGGCGAATCTGTCTGCTCCATCGCCCAGAGGAGATACTCGATGAACTTGAAGGACTGCGGCGTGACTGCCGGCGAGGAGTACATCACCGCCCTCATCGCCGTCGTCTCGCTCTTACGCATACATTGCCACATGGCCCTCACCGTCCTCGAAATCTCCCACTCATTGTCAAACCAAGTAAGGATCTCCTTCAACATGGCTAACTTTGCCTGGTCGCCGCAGGCGATCTACCTGATTCGCTGCTGCATCCCCTCCATAGATGTCCTTCTGAGTGGTCCGGTGCTAGCTTTGGAAGATGGGAGGAGAGATGATGGTCTTGCAATAGAGAAGAGGGAGAGGCGAGACGGTGGTTTTGGAATGGAGATGATGGAGAGGAGAGGGGGTGGTTTTGAAATGGAGAAAAGGGAGAGGCGAGACGGAGGTTTTGGAATGGAGATGATGGAGAGGAGAGGTTCCCCTGCCTTTCGGTCGCTAACAGGTGGGCCCCGCGCTTGGTGGGACCCATGTGTCAGTGTCTCAATGGCAGGATGGGCTACGTCAGGGGATCCTCGTCCGAGGAGAGAGGAGGTGGTTTTGCAATGGAGAAGAGGGAGAGGCGAGACGGTGGTTTTGGAATGGAGATGATGGAGAGGAGAGGAGGTGGTTTTGCAATGGAGAAGAGGGATAGGAGCATGCGGTAGCGATTTAGGATTGGACGAGAGGGCCAGCGTGCTGTGACTGGATCAAAATCAAAATCAATTTACCCTTCAATTAAGAAAGCGACCCCACATTAACTAGTCTCCCTTTTATTCTGGGTCATAATTGACCATGATTTTCGCAAATAAAATATATGTTATACGTTGCAAAAATAATATAATTTGAAAGTACATTCAGATACGAACCGAACGACACAATTTTCAGTGACATGCATTCACATTTTGCTTGTCAAATATAGTACGTGGTCAAACTTTGACCCAAAATACGCAAAACAAAAAAAATTCTTCCAAGACCAGCGCCGTTCTTCCGCTCTTCTCCTCTTAAACCAGCGCCGCTCCTCTCCTGTTCCAATGTAAATCCAGCGGCGCTCCTCTCCTCTTCCATTTCAAAACCACCGCCCCACCTCTCCTGTTCCAATCCAAAACCAGCGTCGCTCCTCTCCCGTTCTAAACCAAAAACAAGTGCTACTCCTCTCCTCTTCCATTAAAAATCTACCGCCGGCGAGTGAAGGTGCTGTGGAGAAGTAGATCGATGGAGGAGTACAACCGATACGTGAGGATCGCAGACGGCGGCCCTGTGAAGCTAGCTAGGATGTTGGAGATACATTCTTGGTTTGACAACAAGGACCAACTAGCGGCGACGGTGACATCCATGGCCAAATATCTGCAACAGAGCAAAAAGGCAGCGATACTCCCGGAGGGAGTCGCGCGGGAGTACATAGAGCTATTCCTCTGGGCCATGGAGCAAACAGATTCACCGAATCCGATCGTGAGGGAGCGGTGGTAGGAGTATCGATCCCAGATGGAGCATCCACCAGAGATTGAAGGATCGAGCATCTACAGGGTGCCGTTTGTGAGGGTGTCGTGCCAGAGCGAACCGGTGGAGTCTTCGTCGACCGAACCCAACTGCAAGAGAAGAAAAACAATTGGCCTGACGATGCTTCCCCGCCATTCTCTCCCTCGCCGTTCACATCGTCTCACAGGGCGGCTGTCTACTGCCGAGGAATAGGAGGGATCGCCCCCCAGACCAATAGTCGGGCAGGTTGTGAATTGTCAGGAGGAGCTTAGGGTTGTTAGTATTTGCAGGTTGTGAATTGTGTTTTGTGTTGTGTATTTTGAGAGTACTTTCAGATATGAATGTCTTTTGAATTTCAGATTTGCAGTATTGAGCGTATGAAGTATTTTATGAATTCTAGAGATCTATTTTAGCACTTAAAAAATGTAGTTTCATAGGAGTATAAAAGTGCAGACAATGTGATTCTCAGAGAAGAAACTGCAAGTTTCAGTTTCAGATAAGAAACTCCAAGTTCAGTTTCAGATAAGAAACTGCAACTTTCAGAGGCAGAGCATTTATATTAACACGGCCTTTTCAAACAGTGTTAACATCATGCTGGAAGTTTTATTCATGGTCGAAACTAGAACTACCAGCCAGTTAACATCATGCTGATCAACATTCATGCATAGCACATCTTCATATGATGCACAGTCAAAAAGCTATGTTATTTTCAAGATGCCCAGACAATGTCGAGTGTGGGAAAAACAGAGAAAACGAGGGACGCCGTTGTCTGCTGTTGTGAACATGCTGAACAAACGAGAGGAATCTGGAGAGGACTATACATGGAGGGGCGGACAGTCGGGACCCGCCAGGTCTATGGTCGTATGCAAGCAAGTGCCTCATCGAAAAAATACTTCCTCCTAATGCTATACTGATGTTGGGGCCCACGGGTTTGTCAACATAGTTACATTTTTTTAGGTGCTTCAACGTAGTTACTATAGGAGATACATTCACAACGAAGCCGGGGAGCTGGCAGGTTCATTTATTATCACTGGGGCAGCAAGTATCAGCTGGGTTTTGGGCTGCCCCATCTAGGCTTTCTTTTTTAACATGCGCAGCCCACGACCTCGGATGGGAGGTCCATAGGCCTGTTTGTATTTTCTTGAGGGCCGTCATGTATCGACCGGCCTATGGACCCCCCATCCGAGGTTTTATTTTTCCTGAAACATCGACAGCCCAATTTATGTATTTTTTTTGAAGAAAACGCAGAGGTCTGTTCTATTTTTCTATGTAAGAATAGGAACGCCTGGTCCAACTTATGTTTCCCTTCTAACTATATTATATATATTTAAATTATTTTATATGTTATTATATATTATTGTTATTGTCCTCATATATTTAACAGATACTTACATATGTAAGAAAACAATATCCCACATCTTATTAACCTTATAAAAATAATTTCTTAACAATAAAATCCTGGATTTTTTTGGCAACGAAAATCCTGGTGATTGTGTACAAAAGCTTGGTAAGATTTAAGGACCAATGTAGTGATAAATAACAATAATTATTTAAATAAATATATATATATACATAACAAAATGCTCAGCCCCTGTTTATTTTTTGATAACATTGTTGCGCCCACCCCAACATTATAATTAGAATAAGCCCAGCAAAATCGTGTATTTCGAGAAAGTGCAAATGGCCTGTAATTTTTTAGGAAAACATAAATGGGCCACATGGATCCTACATTATTTGTTCACCCATCCCAGCTAATGGACTGTAGTTCAAAAAAAGAGATCAAATGGACTGTAAATTCTAGCCCGCAAAAAAAGACTGTAAATTCTGAAAAAATGGGTTGAATACGTGCCACATTTTTGGAGGCTGAAATGTGGGCCAATAGGTCGAAGCCAATGCAAGTCGTTGTCAACTTAGTCAACAAATGATTCTGACATCGTTAGCCGTTGGATTCACATCCAACGACCGGCATCCATCTTCAATCTCTCGTCTTCTTCCTCCAGCGCCGCCGGGACCACCTGCTCCCGCCTCCTGCTGCTAGCAGCTCTACTTAGCACGCATCGCTGTGAAGCGCTACTCCACCGTTGGCTAGGCCATCCCTCCACCCCTCCACATCTCCTGTTCTTCTCCACCGACTGCCGAACCACACCGCACCAGAACAAGTTAACCCTCGTACACCTCTCCGTCTGTGACTCTACTCCCGCGTCTTCCCATCTCCGGCTCGTTGCTGTCCAGGGACTCGCCGTCGTCCACCACCTTGGATGCGCTCGGCGCGGAGTGGTCAACGTGGTCAACGAACGACACCATCGGAAGTAGACTATGCGTGGAGAGGCTGACAGCTGGGTCCACGGCCGCACGCAAGGAAATGCCTCTTTATTACGCGCAAAATAATGATTCCTCCACCTGACAGCTGGGACCCACCGGAAGGGCCTCTGTATTTTGCGAAAAACGTTCCCACCGCTGACAGGTCGGACCCACCAGCTATATCTTCGCATGCAAGGAAGTGCCTCCTAATTACGCACAAAAAATGAATACCCCCTGCTAGCTGGGAACCACAATAGTGGGAGGCTGACTTGTGGGCCAACTAAGTTGACGGGGACGGAGGGCTTTGTCAACTTAGTCAATATGAACGATTCTAGCTCCAATGACCGTACGATGTCCATCCAACGGCCGTAGTGCTTCTTCAACCTCTGGTCTTCTTGCTCCAGTCGCCCAAAGCAGCGCCGGTCGTGCCTCGTGCTCCTGCCTCCCGTGGCCAGCTGCGATGCGGCGGAGACCTCACCGCCCCCTACTACTCCCACCGCTGGCCAGGCCATCCCTCTACTCACCCACACCCCCTGTTATTCTGCAGCGACGGCAGCCTCACACCACAGCGAACCAGTGAACCCTCGTACTCCTCTAAGCGTGGGCATCCACTGTCGTGTCTTCCCCGGCTCCGCGTCGTCCCCTTCCTAGGCCTCGCCGTCGTCCACCGCCCTGGTGCTCTCGGCGCGGTGTGGTCAACGTGGTCAAGGAACGGCTTCCATCGGACGTGGACTGTACGTGGAGAGGCTGACAGCTGGGTCCACGGCCGTAGCAAGGAAGTGCCTCCTTATTACGCGCAAAATAATTATTCCTCCACCTGATAGCGGGGACCCACCGGACGGGCCACTGTATTTTGCGAAAAAACGTTTCCCCCTGACTGCTGGGACCCACCAGCTACATCTTCGCACGCAAGGAAGTGCGTCCAGGCAAAAAAAATGATTCGCCCCCCTAACTGCTGGGACCCACCAGCTACATCTTCGCACGCAAGGAAGTGCCTGACAGTCGGGACCCACCTGGACGAAGCTTACGTAGCGTTGTCATTCTGGTCGCGAACGTGGACGTACATACTGGTCAATGTAGAGGCGCGCACGTGTCGTAGTAGAGGCACGCACGTAGCATGTACACGTACGTACAGCGGTCAGGGTGCAAGAAAGTAAATATGGCCACGTACATACGGGCGGGGTCTCGAACGCCTACTCGCGCGTACGTACGGCCAGGGCTCGTGTACATGGCTGGGTCGGAACGGAGAAACAGCATCGTCGTTGTGTTCATGGGGAGGCAACGGAATGCGTCGTGTTCATCGGGAGGCAATGGAACGGGTGGGAGCCAACTGGCTTCGACGGAACAGCCGATGGAAACGAGGCCTGGCATACCGCAGAACAGAGGAAACGGCCTTGTGTTCGACCGGCCACGTTCGAAACGGGATCCTGTTGATCGGGAGGGGTGTGGCGTACCGCAAAACGGAGGAAACAGACTTGTGTTGGAGCGCTACGATCGAAACGGGGGTCCTGTTCATCGGGAGGGGTGTGGCGTACCGCAAAATGGGACTCCATGGGATACTGTTCATCTCCACCGTTGACCCCCTCCAGCCTCCACGGGCTACTGTTCATCCACCGTCAACCTCCTCTAGCCTCCACCTGCGACTGTTCATCCACGGGCTCCTGTTCATCCAGCCTCCACCGCGCGCTACTCCACCGGCTACTGTTCAACCAGCCCTCTCCACGGGCTCCTGTTCAACCACCCCTCCACGGGCTACTGTTCATCCAGCCCTCCACCATCTACTGTTCATCCTGCCCTCCACGGGGTGGTCCTGTTCATCCTGCCCTCCACGGGGTCCTGTTCATCCAGCCCCAACCGACTCGAACGATCGGGGTCCTGTTCATCCACCCCCACTGGGAACTGTTCATCCAAACCCCCCAGCAACGCTCAGTGTTCATCCAGAGGCAACGCCACGGGGTCCTGTTCATCCACCCCCACCGGGAACTGTTCATCCAAACCCCCCAGCAACGCTCACTGTTCATCCAGAGGCAGCATCGATCGGCTTTAGTTAGCAGCAGTAGCGAAGGAATCGCTCGATCGGGTTCAGTTAACAGCCATCGATCGATCGCCCGGGTTCAGTAACGCGTAGCCTGCAGTGCAATCGCTCGGGTTCAGTTTGAGCCCAACGCCTCGCACCCACGCGCGTGCGTGTACGAGAGAAACGCGCATCGCTCGGCCCCGACCACCCACCGTAACCGGGAACACCCCGATATTTTCCTCGCCGTCGCTTCTACCACGGTTTTTTCCATCATGGACGGCCAAAAGAATGTCATGCAGCTGCGTCTCCGGCCCGCCCAGGACGAAAAGCCCATTTTCTGTCATGATTTTTTGTCATAGAAGTAGGACCCCACCACATCTATGATGATACCGTGTTTTGTCACAATTATCATCATAGAAGTGTCATAAGTATGACAGAAAAGATTTTCGTTCGGCCCAAAATGTCACGGATGTTTCTTTTTTTGTAGTGGAGATAGTAAGACATGGAAAAACAAAAATGGTGGCAGCTAGTGGGTTCAAGTCTTCAAGGGCCTAGCTAGCTATACGCGTCCTCCAAGGTAAAAAGTACTCCTACTAGTACTAGTAAGTAGTACAACAATCAAAGAGAAGGCGAGAGCGTTAAAAATATAATACTAAATGGAATACCTGGGTAGATGGTAACGGTCCGATCGTGGTAGATTGTGTGACCATGTTGCACATCAGTGTTACCATGGGTAACGACTTCTAAGATAGTTGATCCCAATATGCCAAAGTCAACTACAAGGTTACAGGTTAGACCGAATCGCGGATGCAAATGCACATATAGGATCGGCGATCTTATTTTGATCGGGGGATGACTGGTCCCTTCAAAATAATGGAGTACCGTTAGGGATGAAAATGATGCTTTGTGCATTCTGTTTGTAATCTCCTGTACCGTAGGATGGCAACCAGATGAAACAAGTGCCCTGGCTTGTCACCACGAAGATGCGGCCTAGATGGCGCACGGCGTCTTCAAACGTGTAGGGGTACAAATCTGCAGCGGCCAACATGCGCCAGCCTCTGCCGTTACTGCCTCTTGCATTGAAGGCAATCCTTATGTCGAACACCACGATGAGATAGTAATCATCGTAGCCACGTTGCTTTGTCGGTTGGTCCGCGATTGCTATCTTCTTCAGTCTCATGTAGGCATCATCATACATATTCAAGCCCAGCCAGTCCGGAAGGCCGATCCCAATGGTGGAGAAGGGGTCTACGGGAACGGCCGCACTGTTGTGGATGTTGTGCAAAATGATGGTGGTATCCGGCTAGAGGTATGAAAGCCAATCTTCGTTGGCACCGACCCAGACCTATATATAAGATGGTGGGCAGTGGAGAAATTATGGGAAGGAAATGGAATAACTAAGTACTACATGATCAAATTCCATGACTGACCTGCTCATCGGACAAAATCTGACTACCTCTCAATATCGGCAACTCTATCGGAGTCAACGTGCAACCATGGCCAGGGAGTGGTGGACTATTCGAAGGATTTTCCCGTAGAAGAACCTTCTCCTCGAGGACGCATGGAAGACCAACAAGCCTGGCCTTTTCCCAAGCATGTTTAAGCACCATCTTGAAAAAGTTGGTGCAGGAAGCACCGAGTCTTGCGGCGGTGAGGACGTCGGAGCGGTGTGCGATTTCTCCCAGAGGATCGTCGTCCAAGGTCTCCTAGCTTCGAGGAGGAGGAGAACCACCTGGTGAATCCATGGGAGCAGCAACGAACTGCCTCTTCTTCGGGGGGAGGGGAACTGGCGAGGAGGAGATAAGAGCGTAGTCACCGCAGGGCCTCGTCCCTTCCAACTGTAACTCCTCGATCGTTCCTTAGCGAAGGGGTGAGGCTATTATTTACTACGTACACGAAATGTAGCAGTAGTAGTACTACTTTCTCAACTAGTAGTGCGATGTACTGTACTTCTAGTATAGTGCACCAGTTTTGAACTCTTGAATCTCAGGGCCAAGGAACTACAATTGGAAGTGGAGGGTAGTACTGTTCTCTAGAACCATCGTTGTAATATCAATGCAGGGAAACTACACCTGCGTAGTGGGTACTCTCGGTGCTCTATTGAAGCGCGTAGCTGACCTACTCAGCCGCTCCTCTCACGCACACACTAGCAGCCGGTTTATCAGCGGTGGTTACTGTAGGGGCAGAACATTTGAGTTATTTGATACAGCGAGACTAGGCTTTTCACTTCCATTTGTGGAGGTGTAATGATTCTCGTCGAACTTTGTTAGTAGTTCCTTCTTTATGAATGAGATGAGGCAAAGCTTTTGCCTCCATTTCAAAACAAAAAAAATCACGTCAAGAGGAATTTATTTTATAGAGCCGATAATGGAGTGAAGTCCGTGTGTGCAACGCCACAAGCTACATAGTAGTAGAGTACTAGCAGTTTACGTACATAGCCATATTTCACAGTTCCCAATGTCGCGCCAGGCTTTTTCGGCTCCTCGGGCTTAATTTGGAGGCGCTAGTTTAAATATGCTACTAGCTGATGAGGAAGCTGCAAGCGAGGTGCGGTTAGGGCGAGCATGCGAGCCACGAGATGATGGGAAGGAAAACCCGTTCACGTGGCTGGGCTATCCAGTGCACCCAGATTGTGGTGCGACACGTTCGTTCGACTTCAAAACTCAAACTACGCGTGTACAATATTGGCTCGCAACAAATTTACTATTAAAAAAGGCCGCCGTCCGTTTGGCCGGGATCGAACCCACAAAACGAGGTATACACTCCCGTGACTACTAGTAGTACTTGTTGGAGTATAGAGCAACCTAGAATCGCCTTTTGTCACTAGTAGGTACACTGTTCCTTACAAGAAACCACTAATAATGCCAAGAAACTACTACCACTTGCATACATGGTAGACTTAAGATAAGACTACCTTATCAACTATTGTATAGAGAACTGAGCATAGCTCAGCTGGCAAGGCGTGGGAGTTCGCAGACAGCGCACTAGGGTTCAAGTCTCGGCTTGAGCATTTGGTGCTCACAGAGTTTTCTTCTATAAAAAAATGCCAACAGGCTAGTCTAGCCCCGGTTGGTGTCGTTTTTTTAACCATTGTACATGCCCTTACCCAGCAGCCCTACCAAGAAACGACTACTCTACAAAGTGCCGTTATAGGCACGTTTCAACCCACGTCGTCCCTTAAGTCAACGCCTTCTATTCGACCGGCAAGTTATGCATTATGACTTGTGGGACCTACATGTCAGTATGCAAAATAATCCCTGAGTGACCTCCTACCTCCGGCCCGTCCACCAAGTCATCCTCGGCCATGGGACGCAGCTACCGCTGCCGGCTGAAGGCGAGGTCAACACCGCCGGCGGTGCGGAGCCCATCTTGCAGCAGCCCGGATGCCAGCTCCGTCCGACGCTCGCGGCTGCTAGCTAGCCAAGATAGCTCCGTCCAGCTGCTTGTCTTAAAGGCTTGCTAGCTAGATTGGCACAACGGCGCGGTGGCTTGCTCGCGCGTGCCGCGCTAAGGCCAGCCATCTGGCTCGAGCGAAGGCCAGCGCGGCGGCTTGCTCGCACGTGAGTCACGCTCGGGCCAGCCTGCCAACCCGTGCGGAGGCCAGCGCGGCGTCCGGCCCGTCCGGCAGAGCGGCGGCCAACTTGCTCATCAGCGGCGCCACCGACGAACATGTGTCAGTACTGTTTGAAGTAATGTTCAGGAAAAATAATGATTTCAGGGGGAATAACAGGATAGAAGGTCAGACGTGGGTCCCTCATGTCAACGGTCAAACAAAATGTGTTGGTTTAAGCTGCCTCGTCAGCACGGACATGTGGCCCAACCCTGTCATAAACGGTTTTAAACGAGCCTAATCAGCACTAGGTAGTAGTTTATGGCGGGGATTAAGAAATTTTTGGTATGTTTTTGCTATTTTTAGTACAATAGTTTCTTTATAGGGCAGGCTGAAAGTTGTAGTTTTTTGTTAAATACTCTACATATTGTAAGTAGCAGTGAAAGTTAAGCTTTGGAAGCCAATAAGCAAGGCTAGTTACATAGTGCCTATGTGTACATGATTGAAAGTAAATATCAACCATGAGTGACTAATATCTTGATGGAAAACTCGAAGCTTACTAGCATTTTTTTTGCATGGTTGGAAATACTAGCAATGTTCACGTGCGTTGCAATGGATCATAATAAGAATAATACTTATTCACAAACTTGATATAAAGCACTCTACTTTTGATATACATACATTACTAGAGATATATTATGTTTCAATCAAAAAATATTCCTTGGGCTGTTTTGGTGAGGTGAGGGAGGGGTGTGGTTGGTTTTAAGATACTAATTATGGGTTTTTCTGCAAATTGGTAGAGAAGTGGGATGTTGGTGAGAAAACGCAAGAACTTACCACACAGTCGTTAGATGTAGATCTAATGCTCAGAAATGACGGATTGCAGACGCACCATCATCACCAACTTAGTCTTCTATAGGAGTACTAGCAAGAAGTCTGTGCATTGCACGGAACATCAAGATGCATTTTTTTATAAAACAGTTGTTGTGATTGACCCATGCGGGAGTAATCCCATGTGTAAAAACTAATGATATCTCGAGAAAGAGGAGATAAGGTGACGAGGAGTGGGGCGTGGTGGTGATTGGTGGTCGGACTGAGCGGAGGCATGGGGATGGACGACGGTGGCAGCGGCCACCAGGCCAGTTTGTTCCAGAGTCTTCCTTTTTTAATTGCTCAACAATGAGGTTGTTGGAGATAAGGATGAACGAGGGAAGGCCTTGTCTGCAAATGTGGAGAGAGGTGCGGGTATCTTTTAGTTTAATTTCCATCCGTCAGATATAGATCGGACGGTCTATATTGCAAGATGGCACGCATACCATAATCACCAACTCTATTTTTTTATAAGAGAAGAAATATAAGTATGGAGATACAAATGTATTATCGATACTTGTTTCCGAAAACTAGGATCTACATTCTATTCAACGGCTCAGCATGTGGGGCCTTAGCACAATGACTTCTCAACTATGTAGAACAAAGGTTTTCCCATCGCCGATAAGGAGGGGGTGACGGCGGCGTGCTTTCGGCTTGCTCTAGTCCTAGTTGTCATACTATGTGGACTACGCACGTGTAGATTTATTCTTTTTCATGTCTCATGTTCGCCGTATTGCCACGACTGTTGATGAATAGATGGTAAGTTATTCACGGGGAAACCCTTGTTGAGCGTGTTTGCGAGAGAGAGAGAGAGAGAGAGAGAGAGAGAGAGTGAGTGTGTGATATGTCTAGAGACCGAGGCAATGATAAGAGATTCTTTGTGTCTATGTGTGTGGAGGATAGAGAGAGACATGTACATGGGGCTTTGTGTTGTGTAACGTGGAGAGACATAGACATAATCAGAGAATGAGTGTGTGAGATACACATGCGAACATGGGCAGAGATGTGTGAGTTAGAGAGATGGAGAATTTTGGTGTGCATCTGAGCTAGAGAGAGGGGGGATATATACATACCTAGAGCTGGAGAGAATATGCAAGGGTGTGTGTCTTAAAAGAAGGATCCAGATAGATGGGTGTTTGTGCGTGCATGTGTGTGTTTGTGCGCGCGTTTGTGTGTGAGAGGGAGTGAGTGTATGTGGAGTAGAGAGACCACTAATGATGTAAACCTAGTATAAGGGAAGGGGGAATGGTGTGACTGAAGGAAATATGCCCTAGAGGCAATAATAAAGTTGTTATTTATATTTCCTTATATCATGATAAATGTTTATTATTCATGCTAGAATTGTATTAACCAGAAACTTAGTACATGTGTGAATACATAGACAAACAAAGTGTCCGTAGTATGCCTCTACTAGACTAGCTCGTTAATCAAAGATGGTTAAGTTTCCTAGCCATAGACATGTGTTGTCATTTGATGAACGGGACCACATCACTAGAGAATGATGTGATGGACAAGACCCATCTGTTAGCTTAGCATAATTATCGTTTAGTTTTATTGCTATTGCTTTCTTCATGACTTATACATGTTCCTCAGACTATGAGATTATGCAACTCCCGAATACCAGAGGAACACCTTGCGTGCTATCAAATGTAACAACGTAATTGGGTGATTATAAAGATGCTCTACAGGTGTCTCTGATGGTGTTTGTTGAGTTGGCATAGATCGAGATTAGGATTTGTCACTCCGTGTATCGGAGAGGTATCTCTGGGCCCTCTCGGTAATGATCATCACTATAAGCCTTGCAAGCAATGTAACTAATGAGTTAGTTGCGGGATGATGCATTATGGAACGAGTAAAGAGACTTGCCGGTTACGAGATTGAACTAGGTATGATGATACCGACGATCAAAACTCGGGCAAGTAACATACCGATGACAAAAGGAACAACGTATGTTGTTATGCGGTTTGACCGATAAAGATCTTCGTAGAATATGTAGGAACCAATATGAGCATCTAGGTTCCGGTATTGGTTATTGACCAGAGATGAGTCTCGATCATGTCTACATAGTTCTCGAACCCGTAGGGTCCGCACGCTTAACGTTCGATGACGATTTGTATTATGAGTTATGTGATTTGATGACCGAAGATTGTTCGGAGTCCCGGATGAGATCACGGACATAATGAGGAGTCTCGAAATGGTCGATACATAAAGCTTGATATATTGGACAATATTATTCGGACAACGGATGAGTTTCGAGAGGTACCAGATAATTATCGGAGTGCCCGAGGGTTATCAAAACCCCCCGGGGGAACTAATGGGCCTTGATGGGCCTTAGTGGGAAGAGAGGAAGGGCCACAAGGGGCTAGCTGCCCCTGGGTCCGAATTGGACTAGGGGAAGGGGGCAACGCATGAGGGAGTCCTGGATTAGGGGGTCCTCGGGCATCCGGGCTATGTAACATGGGCCGGAATAATGGGCCACGAAGATACAAGATAGAAGGCTTTTCCCCGTGTCAGGATGGGACTCCCCTTGGATATGAAGATTCCTTTCTCTGTAAACAGACTATGTACAACCCTAGCCCCCTCCAGTGTCTATATAAACCGGAGGGTTTAGTCTGTAGAGGCATTGATAATCATACAGGCTAGATATCTAGGGTTTAGCCATTACGATCTCGAGGTAGATCAACTCTTGTAACCCCTATTCTCATCGAAGTCAATCAAGCAGGAAGTAGGGTATTACGTCCATTTAGAGGGTCCGAACCTGGGAAAACATCGTGTCCCCTGCCTCCTGTTACCTTCGATCCTTAGACGCATAGTTCGGGACCCCCTACCCGAGATCTGCCGGTTTTGACACCGACATTGGTGCTTTCATTGAGAGTTCCACTGTGCCATCATCGAAAGGCTCGATGGCTCTGTCGATCATCTACAACAATGCTGTCGTGAAGGATATTTTTCTCCCCGGCCAGATCTTTGTATTCGGTGGCTTCGCACTGTGTGCCAACTCGGTTGGCCACCTAGAGCAAATCGACAGCTACACCCCTGGTCACCAGATCAGCTTTGGAAATCTAAACTATGTCGCTGATATCCGAGGAGACTTGATCTTCCAAGGGTTCGCGGCCCCAACCACCGCTCCGGCCCTGGATCCGGAGCGCGTCACCAGGTCCAAAGACGGGAGTCTAGAGCTCGCCGGACTCTCTACGGCTATAGAGCTCAACACTGGAGAACCGGAGAGAATAGTGTCACCGGCAGTCATCCCAAAGCCAGACTCTTCTCCGAACACTAGCTCCGAACCCCCGAAGTCCGAGTCATGCGAGCTCTGCCTAGGAACTTCTGTCGCCGTCCAAACCTCGCTCTTAAACGAGGCTTTGGACTTAATGCGATCCCTCGCTATCATAGAGGAACCGCTTCCGAGTTGTTTCCAGCCCAGACTAGGGGCTGAAAATAGGGAATCTTACTTCCCACCCACCACCCACTTCATAGCCACTGTCGAGGATCTAACCGACATGCTCGATTACGCCTTCGAAGACATCGATGGTATGGATGACGATGCTGGAGAGGAGCAGACCCAAGACCCTCCATTTACCGGACGGTGGACAACCAGTTCCACATACAATGTATACATGGTGGACACATCTAAGGAGGACGACGACGGAAAGAAGGATCCGGATGAGGACAAGCCTGCCGAAGCCCCTCCAAAGCGTCGACGTCAGCGGCGCCGCTCAAAATCGCGCCGTGACAAAGACAGCACTACCGACACCGGAGAAGATAATACTATGGAGAACGCTGAAGACCAAGAAGACCCCATAGAACCAACATCCGAAAAGGATGATCGGGAGGACGGGCAAGTTGACCCTGACGAGCAAGCAGGGAACGAAGACTTGGAGGATAACAACTATCTACCACTCTCCGAGGATGACGTGAGCTTCGGCAACGAAGATTTCATCGTGCCATAGGAACCCCTCGAACAAGAGCGCTTTAAGCGCCGGCTAATAGCCACTGCAAGAAGCCTAAAAAAGAAGCAGCAGCAGCTTCAAGCTGACCAAGATCTGCTCAATGACAGATGGACTAATGTCCTGGCAGCCAAAGAATACGGCCTCAAACGCCCAACAAAGAGTTACCCGAAGCGTGAGCTGCTGCCCCAATTCGACGATGAGGCGCTGGAGCCCACACCACCCGCGCGTAACGCGACTGATGGACCTGACCAACCACCATGTTGCCGGGACAGAACGGCAACACAAGCCGAACACCAACCCGCACCACCTCGTCGTAAAAGCAGAGAAACAACACCTCGGGGATACACATATGACCTGTGACAGGACCTGGAAAATAAAGTAGGTCATACCAGATCAATCTACGGATCGCGGGGGCGTGCCCCGGCGCGAGAAGACGGCTATCAAGCCTGGCGCGACAAGCATAACCACGCCCGGGCCACAAACCGCATACGGCCTTCATCCGAACTGCACCATGGCATGGCCCGATACAGAGGCGCCGCACACCCTGCTACCTCTTGACCACTGCGTTGGTTTTCCCTTGAAGAGGAAAGGGTGATGCAGTAAAGTAGCGTAAGTATTTCCCTCAGTTTTTGAGAACCAAGGTATCAATCCAGTAGAAGACCACACTCAAGTCCCACGCACCTACACAAACAAATAAGAACCTTGCAACCAACGCGATAAAGGGGTTGTTGTCACGACCGGTTTTTTCAATAAAATAATTATTGAGAGACCAATCCCTTTTACGGACCAGTAAAGAAGAATCCCTTCCCACTGGTAGACAATATCTTGGTCACAGAAGAAAAATACCAGGAGTACTGAATATAATACAAGGTTGAGCGGGGACTGCTCAACAATTCATTACATGCACGCCGATAAAACATAACGGCGGATAGGGTGGCATAACTACTAACTCACGATAACAACGGTGGTGGAAAAAATCACAGCGGAGTGGGTGATATGACTCCTGAAAACTACAGATCTTCGAGCGTCGGAGTGAGGCTCGAGGAGACTTATTGCGGGTGGCGGAACCGTATAAAATACAAGTGACCAAAATCCAAGATCGCACAGGACTGACTGGGACTCCTCTAGGTGTCGGACGCACTATCAGACTCTTCATCCAGGAGATCGCCTTCGTCAACATCTGGCCAAATCAACAAGCCAGGTGAGTACTATGAAAGTACTCGCAAGAGAGTCCGGACATAAGATATAACAAATGTAAACATGAAGCATATGTACAGATTAACCAGTGCGTTCAGACATAGAGATAATAAATACTGGGTGCCAAACGAGGGTCTGAATGACTCCTCGAGAGGAAACTGCAAGAATAGTAATACTGGTGCCAAACGAGGGTATGAATGACTCCTCGAGAGGAAACTGCAAGAATAATAATACCGGTGCCAAACGAGGGTCTGAATGACTCCTCGAGAGGAAACTGCAAGAATAATAATACCGGTGCCAAACGAGGGTCTGAATGACTCCTCGAGAGGAAACTGCAAGAATAGTAATGCCGCAGTCGGGCGTCAGGGCGACACCACATAAAGGGCTTATAACAGAAATAAAAGACAATCATGCCACAGTCGGACGTCTGAGCGACATCAGAGAAAGGGCTTATATTGTAGCTCAATAATTCAGTAGCTTGAGAACATAAATTATTACAAGTACGAGACAACATAAGGTTAGTCCATCAGGAATAACAATTAAACTGGGTTTACCACAAGAGCTTGTTCACCGGGGATAAATTTCCACGAGGATAGATATGGATATACTGACCAACCTACTTGATCATGGATACGATAACTTGGAAGGATTTGACTCTGTAGAGTTGTACTTAACCACAGCCAACGGATTTCAGTAGTCACAGGGACTAGTTCCGTTTACGGTGTTTAGGAAGAAACACGTAAAACCAGTACACACCCATTCAACATTCCGAAGCCAGGGATCACCCTCGGCAACGTTCAAGAAAAACCTTGAGACGGGGAGGCTACAACCTCGCGTAGCATGGGATCAAATTTCTATACGCGCGCTCTAAGGGGGTGCCCCCCTCTCGGTCCCAACCGGAAACACCCATGCCCCCTGACCGGATGACTGGCTTTAATCCTGGGCCAAGGAACCATCATCCCGGCCCCTTTGTTTGGTGTGTACACGGAAAGAGGTTACCAACTTACTAAACCGCATCCTGGCAAAGAAACATGTGGTAGCACAGAAGGGAAAAGAACGATAACGTGACTCCCTCCACGTTAACGTCGGAATTTATCGGATGACGCAAGGCTGGTATGCTACAACAGTACCACCTTGCTGCCCTTCATGTCACCACATGATTAGGCCATCTCTCACCAGAGATCATCACAACTTTGGAACATGCGGGTAGTTGCCTCACAAGCAACGAGGTACTCACTGACACTCATATGCCACGCACAAACTTACACGCAAACATGCAAAACACCTATCATATCAAAGGTTCAAACATGCTTGCCTCGTTCGGAGAAGTCGGAGTCTAGCTCGGCGAAGTTCGCGGCTCCGTCACCTCTCCCGGAACCCCCTTAGGAAAAATCTCGTCCTCGAGATTTCAGCTGATCCTCAAATAGATATGGGTACACTTCCTTAAGAAAATCTTCCCTTTCCCATGTAGCTTCATCCTCAGTGTGGTTGCTCCACTGAACTCTGAAAAACTTTGTCGTTTTCTGATGGGTCCTCCGTTCAGACACTTCCAGTATCTTTACTGGTCGCTCTTTGTAGGTGAGATCTGGTTGCACATGAATGCTCTCGTGAGATACATGCTTCTCCGAGTTACTCACACATTTTCTCAATTGGGGGACGTGGAGTACGTCATGGACGTCTGACAGCTCCTTGGGTAAGTCTAGTTTGTAGGCCACTGTGCCTCTTCGTGCCTCTACACAAAATGGTCCGATAAATCTCGGGGCTAGCTTCCCCTTAATTTTGAACCGTTGCAGGCCCCTCATAGGAGACACTCGTAGGTATACGGAATCACCGGGTTCAAAGCTGACCTCACGATGTTTTTGATCGTAGTAGCTCTTTTGTCGGCTCTGTGCTATCTTCAGTCTGTCCCTGATCTGCTTAACTTTCTCCTCGACCTCTTTAAGCATGTCTGGGCCGAAGATACGGCTGTCACCTATTTCTGACCAATTCAGTGGGGTACGGCACCTCCGTCCGTACAATGCTTCAAAGGGTGCCATTTGCAAGCTGGCTTGGTAACTGTTGTTGTAAGCAAACTCGGCATACGGCAAACTCTCTTCCCAACTGGACCCATAGGTGAGCACACAGGCTCTCAGCATATCCTCTAGGATTTGGTTCACACGTTCTGTTTGTCCATCAGTCTGAGGGTGGTACGCTGTACTGAAAGCTAGCTGCGTGCCAGAGCTTGTTGCAGGTGATCCCAAAATTTGGAGACAAACTGTGTGCCTCGGTCGGATATTATAGTCTTTGGGACTCTATGTAAACAAACTATACGGGAGAGATAATGTGACACCCAAGTTTTTATTTGGATTTTTCAAAAAAAAAGATTTCTATTTGACTTGAGGGGAGCAATTTAAATTTTTCTTTAAGAGAACTCTCCCTCTCATATATTTTTCCTTATGGCAAAAGTTTTGTTTGGATTCACCCAAGATCTGCCTTTGGTCTTGGAAGTTCTTACTTTTCATTTGGACTCAAAACAAAATGTTTTTCATTTGGGAAAATAACTTCTGAAAATCTTTTTGAATTTGCACTATGGCTTTTGGAAAGTCCTTTGCCACTTTCAACTATTCCTTCTTACCATGACATTTGTGCAAATCCTCTCCCCAAATCCTTCCCTCACCTTTGGATCATGTTTTAGACCTAATCCAGCAAGTTGAACCTCCCCATGTGATTATTCCCATTCAAATTTCATTCAAACAAATTTTTGCCTTCTATTCTACCACTTGGAGATTTACAAAGGAACTCCATTTTCTGTTTGAACTTTTACCACCAAACTTCTTTCCCCTCCTAGTCCTTTGAACCCTCAACCTGGAACCATGAAGATCCACTAGTCTTCAGTTCAAAATTTCAAAATTACACCTGCTGCAAGTTTGGACCAGATTTGGCAAATTTGGTGAAATTCATTCAAAACCTTCTCCAAAAATTCCAAGTAAATTCAGGCAGCCCCTGGGTGCTTTGAGTGATCATCTCACCAAGTTACAGCTCCAGAAAAATTTATCTCATAGCCAAAACCTTCTGTCGAACACCTGCAGTGCACTGTCTTTGTCAAAGTTCAGAAAGTTCAGAGATTCAGTTCAGTGCTCACTGTCGTTTTCTTCAGAGATGGACATCAATCTCGCCAGTGCCACCGCGTCGCCTTGCTCCTCGTCCTCGCCCCCTTGTTCCCGCACCGCACGAGTGCCTGGCACCTTGCGGGCGTCGGCGACGAGCAGCAGAAGGTGCGCCACCCCGTGACCAACGCCGGCGGCGGCTTTGCGGGCGCCCGCGGGAGACACGGCGCCGACGACGCCACCCAGCGCCGCCCAAACCACCGGAGCTCGCCGCGTGGCCTTCCACTCCCCCGAATGCGCTGCCGCTCTCGTCGTGAACCACAGGGCGCGGAGCGCGCTCTCTGCCGCCGTTGAGCCCGTGCGGTCACCTCACCGTGGACCGACGCCATTACGCCAAGACCGACCCCGTTTAGCTGCAAATCGAGTCCAGTAACATCCACTGATGCTGCCCGACCCCTCAAACCCCCTGCCAACCCACTGCTCCGCCGTAATCGCTCGCCGGAGATTCACCGTTCACGGCCATCCCGTCGATCTGCCTATAAATAGGGGCCCCGAGCTTCAACTCGAGCACCCACCAGCCCTGCACTCCCCCTAGAGCACGCCTAGCCACTGGAAGAGCCCCGAGGAGGTCTCCTACCTCGACTCCGGCCGCCGCGACCCGCCATGGGATCCAGCCCAATTCGCCCCCGTCGGTGCTCCTCCGCCTCCATTCTCTTGCCAGTAGCTTCACCATGCATCCCTCTTTCTGACCCGCACTTCAATTTGAAGCTTGCAGCCCTCCACCGGAGTTCCCCATCCTCACCCGAGCCGCCGTCCGCCGGAGAAAGTGTCGCCGTCGACGTGGTGCTCCCCGTTGGACGAGTCCACCACCCACCGACGCGGAAGAGGACGCTGAAGCTCTTGGTACCCTCCGTTTCTCCTAACTCGCCGTGGTTCGACGCCGGCGTCCACCGCAGTCTTCGGGCGCCGGCGAGCTTTTCAAACCTGACATGTGGACCCCGCGTGTCAGCCTCTGTTCTTTTATTCACGAACCGTTTTCTGTTGGCGCCTTCGGGCAAAGTACATTTCCTCCTTTGCGCTTGCGCATTCCCAGCCGAAGCGTTTTCTGTTTTCTCAGTTAAAACCCTGGAACTTTTCTGTTTCATTACAGATAAGTCCCTGGACAGAAACCATTATAACTTTTTAATAAAAAGGTATTTTTGAGTGATTCTTTTTCTGACAATCTTCAAATTTTGTCTAGTTTTTTATGGGATTTATTTGATAAATAATTGGAAAAGTTTCTGTGTATGTGTTGGTTTTCACGTTAGTGCCCGTTTCGTGATTTGCCGTAGGTTCCGGGAGGGGTGACGGAGCCGCGAACTTCGCCGAGCTAGACTCCGACTTCTCTGAGCCAGGCAAGCATGTTTTGAACATTTGATATGACAGGTGTTTTGCATGTTCACATGAGAGTTGTGCGTGGCATATGAGTGTCGGTAAAAACCTCGTTGCTTGTACGTCAACGACCCGGTTGTCCCAAAGTTGCGATGACCTCTGTTGAGAGGTGGCCTAATCATGTGGTGACATGAAGGGCAACAAGGTGGTACTGTTGTAGCATGCCAGCCTTGCGCCATCCGACTTTCTTCGACGTTAACGTGGTTGGAGCCACGTTATCGATCTTTTCCCGCTTGTTCCAAAGTTGCGATGATCTCTGATGAGAGATGGCCTAATCATGTGGTGACATGAAGGGCAGCAAGGTGGTACTGTTGTAGCATGCTAGCCTTGCGTCATCCGACTTTTCCGACGTTAACTTGGTTGGAGCCGTGTTACCGTCCCTTCCCCTTTCCGTGCTACCACATGTCTCATTGCCAGGATGCGGTTTAGTAAGTTGGTAACCTCTTTCCTTGTACACACCAAACAAAGAGGCCGGGATGATGGTACCTTGGCCCAGGATTAAAGCCAGTCATTCGGTCAGGGGGCATGGGTGTTTCCGGTTGGGACCGAGAGGGGGGCACCCCCTTAGAGCGCGCGTATATAAATTTGATCCCATGCTACGCGAGGTTGTAGCCTCCCCGTCTCAAGGCTTTTCTTGAACGTCGCCGAGGGTGATCCCTGGCTTCGGATGGTTGAATTGGATGTGTACTGGTTAGACGTGTTTCCTCCAAAACACCGCATACGGAACTAGTCCCCGTGACTACTGAAATCCGTTGGCTGTGGTTAAGTACAAACTCTGCAGAGTCAATTCTTTCCAAATCATCGTATCCATGATCAGTAGTGTAAACATTATACCCATATCTATCCGTGTGAAAAACTTGCCCCCGGTGAACAAACTCAAGTGGTAAAATTTCAGATTTATTGTTATTCCAGTGGATGGACTAACTTTATTTGTGTCTCATGCTTGTGATAATTTAGGTCTCCGAACTGTTGTAATAATGAGATGTGATATAAGCCCTTTAGGTGACGTCGCGCAGACGTCCGACTGTGGCATGTACTCGTTTCTCACTTTCGATATAAGCCCTTTATGTGATGTCGCTCAGACGTCCGACTGCGGCATGCACTGTCTTTACTTTCTGTTATAAGCCCTTTATGTGGTGTCGCCCCGACGCCCGACTGTGGCATTATTATTCTGCATTTACCTCTCGAGGAGTCTTTCAGACACTCATTTGGCACCCGCATTATTATTCTGCATTTTCCGCTCGAGGAGTCTTTCAGACACTCGTTTTGCACCTGTATTAACGTTCCTATTTTCCTCTCGAGGAGTCTTTCAGACACTCGTTTGGCACCCGCATTACTATTCTGCATTTTCCTCTCGAGGAGTCTTTCAGACACTCGTTTGGCACCCGCATTACTATTCTGCAGTTTCCGCTCGAGGCGTCATTCGGACCCTCGCTTGGCACCCAGTATTTATTACCTCTATGTCTGATCGCACTGGTTAACTTGTTCATATGTTTCATGTTTACATTTTTTATACCTTATGTCCGAACTGTCTTGCGAGTACTTTCATAGTACTCACCTGACTTGTTGATTTGGCCAGATGTTGACGAAGGCGATCTCTTGGATGAAGAGTTTGATAGCGCGTCTGATGCCTAGAGGAGTCCCAGTCAGTCCTGCGCGATCCCGGATATTGGTCACTTATGTTGTTTATGCTTCCGCCACCCGCAATAAGTCTCCTCGAGCCTCACTCCGACGCTCGATGAGTTGTAGTCTTCTGGAATCATATCACTCGCTTCGTGATGATATTTCCACCACCGTTATTATCGTGAGTTAGAGGTTTGCCACCCTATCCGCCGTATTGTTTTATCGGCGTGTCTGTATTAAATTATTGGGCAGTCTCTGCTCAACCTTGTGTTATATTTAGTACTCCTGGTATTTTTCTTCTGTGACCAAGATTATTATCTACCAGTGAGAAGGAATTCTTCTTCGCTGGTCCGTAAAAGGGATTGGTCTCTCAATAATTATTTTATTGAAAAACCGGTCGTGACAAGCTTTGTATCAGAGCCAGGCTGACTGTAGGAAGCCACTAGGTGCGATCGCTAATCGGTTATTAGCGTCTTTTGTGCTTTTTCAGCATTTTGCAATTGTAGCTATTTCCTGTTGGTCATCATAAAATTTATGACATGACTACTCAGAATTTTTGCCTACTTTTGTAGATGGCTGGCAGCAGCTGTGAGAATCGAGTGTTCACCAACGTGCCCGAGGGGTTTGTCAAGCTCCTCGTCTCCATCACCAAGCTCGCGATCGGGCCAGCAGCTCGCCCGGAGTTCACACTCTATCAGCACAAGCTCAGTGACGACGTGTCTATGCACCAGGCTGTGGTGCAGTTCAAGGGAGGACGTTCAGCTGCACGCCACTTCCGTTTTACGGGAAGGGCCATGCCTACGGAGAGGCATGCCATGCAGATGGCTGCCCGTGAGGCGATAGCTCGCCTTTGGGACATCCTTCCTACGATGAAGACTCGTCGCTACCGCTACCTCCCATGCCATGTGCCCTACACCAGCCACTATGCGTTCGCCTGCCATCGGGGAGAACGAGATGAAGCCATCGAAATGGTTGTGGAGTATCTCAAGGCGCTAGAGGAGTCTTTCGACAACCTCGTAGATGATCTTGTGGCGGCCCGCATGGACTTAGTCCGGGGCGCTCCTGCCAGCAGGAAGGAGCTTCTCCACACAGCGCCGCCTCTGACATTAGTCTCGTCTTTAGCCTCGTATGCACCGGCCGTTTTTGCCACTGCTCGCCGTCTGCCTACCACTGAGGAGTTCGACCGAGTCATCGCTCCTACTCCAGTCAGAGCCGCACCGCCTGCCGCACACGCTCTACCACCAGTCGCCCCCGCACCATCACCGCCGCGCAGCGTCGCACGCCAGGAGCCAGCTAGAGAGGAGGAGGTTGATTCTCCTGGACCGCTGAGCCTTGCCATCGGCAAGGGGATGGAGATCTTCACCATCTCCGACTGAGAGCACCGAGTAGCCGCGGGTTATGCCTGCTTGTATGATGTGTTGTTTTTATCTGTACGCTAGTTTGTGTTGGTGTGTTTGCCGCCTTCCGGAGTAGTATGCTAGTTTTTAATAACATGTCAGGTTTGTGTACGCACAACCTGAGTGCTGTATCTTGTGTTTGCTTTCGCATGTAAGATTTGTGTTAAGCACTTCTTCTCCGTGAAAAATCATTTGTGTTTCTTTGAAAACCTAGAAGCCTTTTTGATTATTACCCTTGCAAGAGTTTTCCTGCGCTACACAGTTTTTCTCATGGGTTTTGCAAATGATACCCCAGACTGGAAAAATGTCTCGCCCATGGACTCGCTCTATGCCCAATCAGCCAGAAGAGGTTTACGGAACACAGACCAGCAACAATTTCACTCAGGGTCAGTCCAGCCAACAGGACAGCGAAGCGGCACTATCTCAAGTATGCCGTCTCTTCGAGCAAAGCCAACAACAGCACCAGGAGATGATGAACCATGTCATCAATATGGGAAACCACCATGAACCCTATCAACCACATTCCAAGTTATCTGAGTTACAGAAGACTCGCCCCTCAACTTTTGCTCACACCGACAGGCCACTGGAAGCCGATGATTCGCTTCGCGAGATTGAAAGGAAACTGATTATCGCTCAGTGCTCAGATCATGAGAAGGTGCTTTATGCACCACACTACCTTACTGGAGCAGCCGCAGCATGGTGGGAAAACTTCCTACACATGCACCCCAGGGAACACAACATCACCTGGGAAGAATTCAAGGAAGGTTTCCGTGGGGCACACATTCCCAGGAGCATCCTAAAGATCAAGAAAAGAGAGTTTGATGACCTGAAGCAAAGAGGCATGTCCGTCACAGAATACAACGGCCAGTTTACCCAACTGTCTCGCTATGCCTACGACGAGCACATGACAGAAAACAAGAAGATGGAAAAATTCCTGGACGGCCTGGCACCAGCATTAAGATGCCAACTGATTGTGCACACCTTTCCGGATTTTAAGACGCTGGTGGACAAGGCCATCACCCTGGAGAATGAGCGCCGTAGTCTGGAAGATATCCGCAAGCGGAAGAGGGACAAGACGACTCTTGCCTGCAGCAACCGAGGCAAGACTGAGGTCCCAAGGACAGACACGAGGAGATCCACGACTACTGAGCCAAGACCCGTCGGACAATTTCATGCCAGAGACAAGGAGTTCACATACCGTCCAGGGGTCACCTGCTATGCTTGTGGTCAACAAGGGCATTATGCTAAACAGTGCCCGAAGCCAAGAGACACGGCACCCAAGCCAAACAATGGTGGGAACAATCCAGCCCCCAAGCGCAACAACTTCAACCCCAGCAGCAACCACAGGAAGGGTCACCTGAACCATGTGACCAGGGAAGAAGCGCAGAATGCCCCAGACATCGTGCTCGGTACGTTCCCTGTCAACACAGTACCTGCCACGGTTTTGTTTGATTCTGGAGCTTCCCATTCGTTTGTTTCGAAGAGTTTTGTTTCACAACACGGTTTTCCGATACTTCCCTTGGAAAAATCTATGATCATCAAGTCCCCCGGAAATAAGCAAATTGCTCAGGGTTACTGCCAAGGAGTGGTCATTGAGTTTGAAGGACTACCATTCCACGCGAATCTCATCGTATTGGAAAGTAAAGGACTGGATGTCATTTTAGGAATGGACTGGTTATCCACCAACAAAGGATTCATCGACTGTTTCAATCGGACAGTGATTCTCACTCACCATCACGGCAAGACTAAGAGTTTCCGCTCAAGAAAGGCCACGATCACAGAAACCAAAACTGAACAAGATGGACATCGCAGAATTAAGAAAAGTGCCAGTGGTATGCGAGTTCCCTGATGTGTTCCCGGAAGAACTACCAGGCATGCCACCAGACCGAGAGATCGAATTCAGCATCGAACTAGCACCTGGCACCGCTCCCATTTATAAGAAGCCGTATAGAATGGCACCCTCAGAATTGGTGGAGTTAAAGAAGCAGATAAAGGAATTGTTGGACAAAGGATTTATTCGAGCCAGCTCCTCACCATGGGGTTCGCCTGTGTTGTTCGCCAAAAAGAAGGATGGGACACTAAGGCTGTGCATAGACTATCGAGCCCTCAATATGGTCACCATCAAAAACAAATATCCGATGCCACGAATAAATGATTTGTTTGACCAGCTCGCACAGGCCAAGGTATTCTCGAAAATTGATTTGAGATCGGGATATCACCAATTGAAGGTACGGACGGAAGATATTCCCAAGACAGCTTTCACTTCCAGATATGGGTTATACGAGTTTACAGTGATGCCTTTTGGACTAACAAACGCCCCCGCATATTTCGTCCACCTCATGAACAAAGTGTTCATGAAATTCATGGACAAATTTGTGGTGGTATTCATTGACGACATTCTAGTTTACTCAAGGACACCAGAAGAACATGCTGAGCACCTCAGAATTGTTTTGGGAGAATTGAGGAAACATCAGTTGTACGCCAAATTTAGCAAATGCGAATTTTGGCTAAGACAAGTTGGTTTCTTGGGCCATATATTGAACCAAGAAGGCGTGGCCGTAGACCCAGAAAAAGTCAAGGCCATACTGGACTGGAAGCCACCCGCGAATGTTACAGATGTGCGAAGTTTCCTAGGAATGGCCGGATATTACAGGAGATTTATTGAAGGATTCTCCACTGTGGCAAAACCTATAACACAGTTACTCAAGAAGGACAAGAAATTTGTATGGACAGAAGCATGCGAGCAGAGCTTCCAAGAACTCAAGAAAAAGCTAACAACCGCACCAGTCTTAACCGTACCAGACATACACAAGAGCTTTGAAGTGTATTGTGACGCGTCCAGAAAAGGTCTCGGATGTGTGCTAATGCAGGATGGCAAAGTTGTCGCATATGCCTCCAGGCAACTACGAAAACATGAGGAAAATTACCCAACACATGACCTGGAGCTAGCAGCAGTTATACATGCACTCAAGGAGTGGAGGCACTTTCTGTTGGGAAATCGCTGTGAAATATATACAGACCATAAGAGCCTCAAATATATTTTCACACAGCCAGAGCTGAATTTACGCCAACGACGCTGGTTGGAACTAGTCAAAGACTATGACGTCGGTATTCACTACCACCCAGGGAAAGCAAATGTAGTGGCCGATGCCCTTAGTCGAAACCCCAGCCCGGACAGTGACGGTCAGCAAAGTTTGAGGCCTGAGTTTCAGCGAGAGTTCACTCGACTCAACATGATGTTAGTCTCTGAGGGCACCATATCGAACCTGGAGATACAACCCACCCTACTGGAACAAATCAAGAAGGCTAAACAGGGATATCCCAGTATCGAAGGCATAAAGAAGAAAATGAACCTTAGCAAGACTTGAGAATTCGTCACGGACAGTGAAGGGACATTATGGTACCGAGACAGACTTTGCATACCTAACATTGAGGAACTCAAGCAACAGATCTTGACGGAGAGCCACACCGCTCCATACTCGACACATCCTGGAGGAACCAAAATGTACAAGGACATTCAGGAAAGATTTTGGTGGCACGGTATGAAAAGAGATATAGCCACATTCATTGCCTGTTGCGATTCATGTCAGCGCATCAAGGCCGAGCACCAAAAGCCAGCAGGGCTACTCCAGCCTAACAGGATACCGGAGTGGGAATGGGATGAAATCGGAATGGACTTCATTGTCGGATTACCCCGATCACAGCGTGGAAATGACGCCATCTGGGTCATCACAGACCGACTAACCAAGGTTGCTCACTTCATTCCCGTGAAGACTACCTACTCCACACAAAGACTGGCAAAACTCTATCTCTCCCGTATAGTTTGCTTGCACGGAGTCCCAAAGACTATAATATCAGACCGAGGCACCCAATTCGTCTCCAAATTTTGGGATCACCTACAACAAGCTCTGGGCACGCAACTAGCTTTCAGTACAGCATACCACCCTCAGACTGATGGACAGACGGAACGTGTAAACCAGATCCTAGAGGATATGCTAAGAGCCTGCGTACTCACCTATGGATCCAGTTGGGAAGAGATTTGCCGTATGCCGAATTTGCTTACAACAACAGTTACCAACCCAGCTTGAAAATGGCACCCTTTGAAGCGTTGTACGGGCGAAGGTGTCGTACCCCATTGAATTGGTCAGAAGCCGGTGACAGCCGTATCTTCGGCCCAGACATGCTCAAAGAGGCCAAGGAGAAAGTTAAGCAAATCAGGGACAGACTCAAGACAGCACAGAGCCGCCAAAAGAGCTACTATGATCAGAAGCACCGTGAGGTCAGCTTGGAACCCGGTGATTCTGTATACCTCCGAGTATCTCCTATGAGGGGTCTGCAACGGTTCAAAATTAAGGGGAAGCTAGCCCCAAGGTTTATTGGACCATTTTGTGTAAAGGCACGAAGAGGCACGGTGGCCTACCAACTAGACCTCCCCAAGGAGCTGTCAGACGTCCATGATGTGTTCCACGTCTCACAGTTAAGAAAATGTGTGAGCAATCCAGAAAAACATGTACCTCATGAGGACATTGATATGCAACCTGATCTCACCTACAGAGAAAGGCCAGTAAAGGTTTTAGAAGAGTCTGAACGGAGGACCCGTCAGAAAACGACAAGATTTTTCAGGGTTCAGTGGAGCAACCACACCGAGGATGAAGCCACATGGGAGAGGGAAGATTTCCTCCGAGCAGAGTATCCATATCTATTTGAGGATCAGCCGAAATCTCGAGGACGAGATTTTTCCTAAGGGGGTAGGTGTTGTGACACCCAAGTTTTTATTTGGATTTTTCAAAAAAAAAAGATTTCTATTTGACTTGAGGGGAGCAATTTAAATTTTTCTTTAAGAGAACTCTCCCTCTCATATATTTTTCCTTATGGCAAAAGTTTTGTTTGGATTCACCCAAGATCTGCCTTTGGTCTTGGAAGTTCTTACTTTTCATTTGGACTCAAAACAAAATGTTTTTCATTTGGGAAAATAACTTCTGAAAATCTTTTTGAATTTGCACTATGGCTTTTGGAAAGTCCTTTGCCACTTTCAACTATTCCTTCTTACCATGACATTTGTGCAAATCCTCTCCCCAAATCCTTCCCTCACCTTTGGATCATGATTTACACCTAATCCAGCAAGTTGAACCTCCCCATGTGATTATTCCCATTCAAATTTCATTCAAACAAATTTCTGCCTTCTATTCTACCACTTGGAGATTTACAAAGGAACTCCATTTTATGTTTGGACTTTTACCACCAAACTTCTTTCCCCTCCTAGTCCTTTGAACCCTCAACCTGGAACCATGAAGATCCACTAGTCTTCAGTTCAAAAATTTCAAATTTACACCTGCTGCAAGTTTGGACCAGATTTGGCAAATTTGGTGAAATTCATTCAAAACCTTCTCCAAAAATTCCAAGTAAATTCAGGCAGCCCCTGGGTGCTTTGAGTGATCATCTCACCAAGTTACAGCTCCAGAAAAATTTATCTCATAGCCAAAACCTTCTGTCGAACACCTGCAGTGCACTATCTTTGTCAAAGTTCAGAAAGTTCAGAGATTCAGTTCAGTGCTCACCGTCGTTTTCTTCAGAGATGGACATCGATCTCGCCAGTGCCACCGCGTCCCCTTGCTCCTCGTCCTCGCCCCCTTGTTCCTGCACCGCACGAGTGCCTGGCACCTTGCGGGCGTCGGGGACGAGCAGCAGAAGGTGCGCCACCCCGTGACCAACGCCGGCGGCGGCTTTGCGGGCGCCAGCGGGAGACACGGCGCCGACGATGCCACCCAGCGCCGCCCAAACCACCGGAGCTCGCCGCGTGGCCTTCCACTCCCCGAACGCGCTGCCGCTCTCGTCGTGAACCGCAGGGCGCGGAGCGCGCTCTCTGCCGCCGTTGAGCCCGTGCGGTCACCTCACCGTGGACCGACGCCATTACGCCAAGACCGACCCCGTTTAGCTGCAAATCGAGTCCAGTAACATCCACTGATGCTGCCCGACCGCTCAAACCCCCTGCCAACCCACTGCTCCGCCGTAATCGCTCGCCGGAGATTCACCGTTAACGTCCATCCCGTCGATCTGCCTATAAATAGGGGCCCCGAGCTTCAACTCGAGCACCCACCAGCCCTGCACCCCCCCTAGAGCACGCCTAGCCACTGGAAGAGCCCCGAGGAGGTCTCCTTCCTCGACTCCGGCCGCCGCGACCCGCCACGGGATCCAGCCCGATTCGCCCCCGTGTGTGCTCCTCCGCCTCCATTCTCTTGCCAGTAGCTTCACCATGCATCCCTCTTTCTGACCCGCACTTCAATTTGAAGCTTGCAGCCCTCCACCGGAGTTCCCCATCCTCACCCGAGCCGCCGTCCGCCAGAGAAAGTGTCGCCGTCGACGTGGTGCTCCCCGTTGGACAAGTCCACCACCCACCGACGCGGAAGAGGACGCTGAAGCTCTTGGTACCCTCCGTTTCTCCTAACTCGCCGTGGTTCGACGCCGGCGTCCACCGCAGTCTTCGGGCGCCGGCGAGCTTTTCAAACCTGACATGTGGACCCCGCGTGTCAGCCTCTGTTCTTTTATTCGCGAACCGTTTTCTGTTGGCGCCTTCGGGCAAAGTACGTTTCCTCCTTTGCGCTTGCGCATTCCCAGCCGAAGCGTTTTCTGTTTTCTCAGTTAAAACCCTGGAACTTTTCTGTTTCATTACAGATAAGTCCCTGGACAGAAACCTTTATAACTTTTTAATAAAAAGGTATTTTTGAGTGATTCTTTTTCTGACAATCTTCAAATTTTGTCTAGTTTTTTATGGGATTTATTTGATAAATAATTGGAAAAGTTTCTGTGTATGTGTTGGTTTTCACGTTAGTGCCCGTTTCGTGATTTGCCGTAGGTTCCGGGAGGGGTGACGGAGCCGCGAACTTCGCCGAGCTAGACTCCGACTTCTCCGAGCCAGGCAAGCATGTTTTGAACATTTGATATGACAGGTGTTTTGCATGTTCATGTGAGAGTTGTGCGTGGCATATGAGTGTCGGTAAAAACCTCGTTGCTTGTACGGCAATGACCCGGTTGTCCCAAAGTTCCGATGACCTCTGTTGAGAGGTGGCCTAATCATGTGGTGACATGAAGGGCAGCAAGGTGGTACTGTTGTAGCATGCCAGCCTTGCGCCATCCGACTTTCTTCGACGTTAACCTGGTTGGAGCCACGTTATCGATCTTTTCCCGCATGTTCCAAAGTTGCGATGATCTCTGATGAGAGATGGCCTAATCATGTGGTGACATGAAGGGTAGCAAGGTGGTACTGTTGTAGCATGCCAGCCTTGCGTCATCCGACTTTTCCGACGTTAACATGGTTGGAGCCGTGTTACCGTCCCTTCCCCTTTCCGTGCTACCACATGTCTCATTGCCAGGATGCGGTTTAGTAAGTTGGTAACCTCTTTCCGTGTACACACCAAACAAAGAGGCCGGGATGATGGTACCTTGGCCCAGGATTAAAGCCAGTCATTCGGTCAGGGGGCATGGGTGTTTCCGGTTGGGACCGAGAGGGGGGCACCCCCTTAGAGCGCGCGTATATAAATTTGATCCCATGCTACGCGAGGTTGTAGCCTCCCCGTCTCAAGGTTTTTCTTGAACGTCGCCGAGGGTGATCCCTGGCTTCGGATGTTTGAATTGGCTGTGTACTGGTTAGACGTGTTTCCTCCAAAACACCGCAGACGGAACTAGTCCCCGTGACTACTGAAATCCGTTGGCTGTGGTTAAGTACAAACTCTGCAGAGTCAATTCTTTCCAAATCATCGTATCCATGATCAGTAGTGTAAACATTATACCCATATCTATCCGTGTGAAAAACTTGCCCCCGGTGAACAAACTCAAGTGGTAAAATTTCAGATTTATTGTTATTCCAGTGGATGGACTAACTTTATTTGTGTCTCATGCTTGTGATAATTTATGTCTCCGAACTGTTGTAATAATGAGATGTGATATAAGCCCTTTAGGTGACGTCGCGCAGACGTACGACTGTGGCATGTACTCGTTTCTCACTTTCTATATAAGCCCTTTATGTGATGTCGCTCAGACGTCCGACTGCGGCATGCACTGTCTTTACTTTCTGTTATAAGCCCTTTATGTGGTGTCGCCCCGACGCCCGACTGTGGCATTATTATTCTGCATTTACCTCTCGAGGAGTCTTTCAGACACTCGTTTGGCACCCGCATTATTATTCCGCATTTTCCGCTCGAGGAGTCTTTCAGACACTCGTTTGGCACCTGTATTAACGTTCCGCATTTTCCTCTCGAGGAGTCTTTCAGACACTCGTTTGGCACCCGCATTACTATTCTGCATTTTCCTCTCGAGGAGTCTTTCAAACACTCGTTTGGCATCCGCATTACTATTCTGCAGTTTCCGCTCGAGGCGTCATTCGGACCCTCGCTTGGCACCCAGTATTTATTACCTCTATGTCTGATCGCACTGGTTAACTTGTTCATATGTTTCATGTTTACATTTGTTATACCTGATGTCCGAACTGTCTTGCGAGTACTTTCATAGTACTCACCTGGCTTGTTGATTTGGCCAGATGTTGACGAAGGCGATCTCTTGGATGAAGAGTTTGATAGCGCGTCCGATGCCTAGAGGAGTCCCAGTCAGTCCTGCGCGATCCCGGATATTGGCCACTTATGTTGTTTATGCTTCCGCCACCCGCAATAAGTCTCCTCGAGCCTCACTCCGATGCTCGATGAGTTGTAGTCTTCTGGAATCATATCACTCGCTTCGCGATGATATTTCCACCACCGTTATTATCGTGAGTTAGAAGTTTGCCACCCTATCCGCCGTATTATTTTATCGGCGTGTCTGTAATAAATTATTGGGCAGTCTCTGCTCAACCTTGTGTTATATTTAGTACTCCTGGTATTTTTCTTCTGTGACCAAGATTATTGTCTACCAGTGAGAAGGAATTCTTCTTCGCTGGTCCATAAAAGGGATTGGTCTCTCAATAATTATTTTATTGAAAAACCGGTCGTGACAGATAAAGTTTGGCCAGTCTTTGTGTGGAGTAGGTAGTCTTCACGGGAATGAAATGATCAACCTTGGTTAGTCGGTCTGTGATGACCCATATGGCGTCATTTCCGCATTGTGATCGAGGTAATCCGACAATGAAGTCCATTCCTATTTCATCCCATTTCCACTCCGGTATCCTGTTTGGCTGGAGTAGCCCTGCTGGCTTTTGATGCTCAGCCTTGATGCGCTGACATGAATCGCAACAAGTAATAAATGTGTCTATATCTCTTTTCATACCGTGCCAGCAAAATCTTTCCTGAATGTCCTTGTACATTTTGGTTCCTCCGGGATGGATCGAATATGGGGCGGTGTGGCTTTCGGTTAAGATTTGTTGCTTGAGCTCCTCAATGTTAGGTACGCAAAGTCTGTCTCCGTACCATAATATTCCTTCACTGTCTGTGACGAACTCTGAAGCCTTACCAAGGTTCATTTTCTTCTTTATACCTTCGATGCTGGGATGTCCCTGTTGAGCCTTCTTAATTTGTTCCACTAGGGTGGTTTGTATCTCCAGATTCGATACGGTGCCCTCAGAGACTAACACCATGTTGAGCCTAGCGAACTCTTGCTGAAACTCAGGTCTCAAGTTTTGGGGACCGTCTTTGTCCGGGCTGGGGTTTCGACTAAGGGCATCAGCCACTACATTTGCTTTCCCTGGATGGTAGTGAATGCCGACATCATAGTCCTTGACCAATTCCAACCAGCGTCTTTGGTGTAAATTTAGCTCTGGCTGTGTGAAAATATATTTGAGGCTCTTATGGTCCGTATATATTTCACAGCGATTTCCCAACAGAAAGTGCCTCGATTCCTTGAGTGCATGTATGACTGCTGCTAGCTCCAAGTCATGTGTTGGGTAATTTTCCTCATGTTTTCGCAGCTGCCTGGAGGCATACGCGACAACTTTGCCATCCTGCATTAGCACACACCCGAGACCTTTTCGGGACGCGTCACAATATACTTCAAAACTCTTGTGTATGTCTGGCACGATTAAAACCGGTGCGGTTGTTAGCTTCTTCTTGAGTTCTTGGAAGCTTTTCTCGCATGCTTCCGTCCATACAAATTTCTTATCCTTCTTGAGCAACTGTGTTATTGTCTTTGCCACAGTGGAGAATCCTTCAATAAATCTTCTGTAATATCCGGCCATTCCCAGGAAACTCCGCACATCTGTAACGTTGGCGGGTGGCTTCCAGTCAAGTATGGCTTTGACTTTTTCTGGGTCTACGGCCACGCCTTCTTGGTTCAATATATGGCCTAGGAAACCAACTTGCCTTAGCCAAAATTCGCACTTGCTAAATTTGGCGTACAACTGATGTTTCCTTAATTCTCCCAAAACAATTCTGAGATGTTCAGCATGCTCTTCTGGTGTCCTTGAGTAAACCAGAATATCGTCAATGAATACCACGACAAATTTGTCCATGAATTTCATGAACACTTTGTTCATGAGGTGGACGAAATATGCGGGGGCGTTTGTCAGTCCAAAAGGCATCACTGTGAACTCATATAACCCATATCTGGAAGTGAATGCTGTTTTGGGGATATCTTCTGTCCGTACTTTCAATTGATGATATCCCGATCTCAAATCAATTTTTGAGAACACCTTGGCTTGTGCGAGCTGGTCAAACAAATCATTTATCCGTGGCATCGGATATTTGTTTTTGATGGTGACCATATTGAGAGCTCGATAGTCTATACACAGTCTTAGTGTCCCATCCTTTTTCTTGGCGAACAACACTGGCGAACCCCATGGTGAGGAGTTGGCCCGAATAAATCCTTTGTCCAATAATTTCTTTATCTGTTTCTTCAACTCTACTAATTCTGAGGGTGCCATTCTATAAGGTTTCTTATAGATGGGAGCGGTGCCAGGTGCTAGTTCGATGCTGAACTCTATCTCTCGGTCTGGTGGCATGCCTGGTAGTTCTTCAGGAAATACGTCAGGAAACTCGCATACCACTGGAACTTTTCTCAGTTCTGAAATGTCCACTTTGTTTAGTTTTGGTTGCCGTGACCGTGGCCTTTCTTGAGCGGTAACCTTTATTGTCTTGCCATGATGGTGAGTGAGAATCACGGTCCGATTGAAACAGTCGATGAATCCTTTGTTGGTGGTCAACCAGTCCATCCCTAAAATGACATCCAGTCCTTTATTCTCCAACACGATGAGATTTGCTTGGAACTGTAGTCCTTCGAACTCAATGACCACTCCTTGGCAGTAACTCTGCGCGATTTGCTTATTTCCGGGGGACTTGATGATCATAGATTTTTCCAAGGGGAGTATTGGAAAACCATGTTGCAAAACAAAACTCTTCGAAATGAACGAATGGGAAGCTCCAGAATCAAACAAAACCGTGGCAGGTACTGTGTTGACAGGGAACGTACCAAGCACGATGTCTGGGGCATTCTGCGCTTCTTCCCTGGTCACATGGTTCAGGTGACCCTTCCTGTGGTTGTTGTTGGGGTTGAAATTGTTGCGCTTGGGGGCTGGATTATTCCCACCATTGTTTGGCTTGGGGCCGAGTTTCTCGGCTTTGGGCACTGTTTAGCATAGTGGCCTTCTTCACCACAAGCATAGCATGTGACCCCTGGACGGTACGTGAACTCTTTGTCCCTGGCATGAGACTGTCCGACGAGCCTTGGATCGGTAGTCGTGGATCTCCTTGCTTCTGTCCTGGGAACCTCAGTCTTGTTTCGGTTGCTGCGAGCAAGAGCCGTCTTGTCCCTCTTTCTCTTACGGATATCTTCCAGACTTCGGCGCTCATTCTCCAAGGTAATGGCCTTGTTCACAAGAGTTTTAAAATCCGGAAAGGTGTGTACAATCAGTTGGCATCTTAGTGCTGGTGCCAGGCCGTCCAGGAATTTTTCCATCTTGTTTTCTGTCATGTGCTCGTCGTAGGCATAACGAGATAGCTGGGTAAACTGACCATTGTATTCTGTCACTGACATGCCTCGCTACTTCAGGTCATCAAATTCTCTCTTCTTGATTTTTATGATGCTCCTGGGGATGTGTGCCCCACGGAAGCCTTCCTTGAACTCCTCCCAGGTGATGTTGTGTTCACTTGGGTGCATGTGTAGGAAGTTTTCCCACCATGCTGTAGCTGCTCCAGTAAGGTAGTGTGGTGCATAAAGCACTTTCTCATGATCTGAACATTGAGCAATAATCAGTTTCCTTTCAATGTCACGGAGCCAATCATCGGCTTCTAGCAGCCTATCGGTGTGAGCAAACGTTGAAGGGCGAGTCTTCTGTAACCCAGACAACTTGGAATGAGGCTGATAGGGTTCATGGTGGTTTCCCATATTGATGACGTGTCTCATCATCTCTTGGTGCTGTTGCTGGCTTTGTTCGAAGAGTCGGCATACTTGAGACAGGGCTGCTTCGCTGTCCTGTTGACTGGACTGACCCTGAGTGAAATTGTTGCTAGTCTGTGTCCCGTAAACTTCTTCTGGCTGATTGGGCATGGAGCGAGTCCACGGGCGAGACATTTTTCCAGTCTGGGGGTATTATTTTGCAAAACTCATGAGAAGAACTGTGTGTTACAAGGAAATTTTTTGCAAAGGCAACAATTTAAAAGACCTCAAGGTTTTCAAGAGAACATAAACAATTTTTTGCACGGAGAAAAGACTGCTTAACACAAATCTTACACGCGAAAAACAAACACACGATACAGCACTCAGGATGTGCGTACACAATCCTGACATGTTATTCAAACTAGCATACTCCTCCGGAAAGCAGCGAATATACTAATACAAACTAGCGTACAGATAAAAACACATCATACAAGCAGACATAACGCGCGGCTACTCGGCGCTCTCAGTCGGAGATGGTGACGATGTCCTTTCCCTTGCCGAGGGCAAGACTCAGCGGTCCAGGAGAATCAACCTCCACCTCCTCTCTAGCTGGCTCCTGGCGCGTAACACTGCGCTGTGGTGATGGTGCGGGGGCGACAGGTGGCAGAGCGGGTGCGGCAGGCGGTCTAGCTCTGACTGGAATAGGAGCGATGACTCGGTCGAACTCCTCAGTTGTAGGCAGACGGCGAGCAGTGGCCAAAACGGCCGGTGCATAAGAGGCTGAAGACGAGACGAATGTTAGGGGCGGTGCCGTGTGGAGAAGCTCCTTCCTGCTGGCAGGACCGCCCCGGACTAAGTCCATGCGGGCAGCCACAAGATCGTCTACGAGGTTGTCGAAAGACTCCTCCAGAGCCTTGAGGTACTCAACAACCATCTCGATGGCTCAAACTTGCTCTCCCCGATGGCAGGCGAATGCATAGTGACTGGTGTAAGGCACATGGCATGGGAGGTAGTGGTAGCGACGAGTCTTCATCACAGGAAGAATGTCCCGAAGGCAAGCTATCGCCTCACGGGCGGCCATCTGCATGGCATGCCTTTCCGTAGGCATGGCCCTTCCCACAAAACGGAAGTGGCGAGATGCAGAACGTCCTCCCTTGATTTGCACCACGGCTTGGTGCATAGACACGTCATCGCTGAGCTTGTGCTGATAAAGCGTGAACTCCGGACGAGTCGCTGGACCGATCGCGAGCTTGGTGATGGAGACGAGGAGCTTGACAAACCCCTCGGGCACGTTTGTGAACACTCGATTCTCATAGCTGCTGCCAGCCATCTACAAAAGTAGGCAAAAATTTTGAGTAGTCATGTCATAAATTTATGATGACCAACAGAAAATAGCTACAATTGCAAAACGCTGAAAAAACACAAAAGACGCTAATAACCGATTAGCGATCGCACCTAGTGGCTTCCTACAGTCAGCCTGGCTCTGGTACCAAGCTTGTCACGACCGGTTTTTCAATAAAATAATTATTGAGAGACCAATCCCTTTTACGGACCAGTAAAGAAGAATCCCTTCCCACTGGTAGACAATATCTTGGTCACAGAAGAAAAATACCAGGAGTACTGAATATAATACAAGGTTGAGCGGGGACTGCTCAACAATTCATTACATGCACGCCGATAAAACATAACGGCGGATAGGGTGGCATAACTACTAACTCACGATAACAACGGTGGTGGAAAAAATCACAGCAGAGTGGGTGATATGACTCCTGAAAACTACAGCTCTTCGAGCGTCGGAGTGAGGCTCGAGGAGACTTATTGCGGGTGGCGGAAGCGTATAAAATACAAGTGACCAAAATCCAAGATCGCACAGGACTGACTGGGACTCCTCTAGGTGTCGGACGCACTATCAGACTCTTCATCCAGGAGATCGCCTTCGTCAACATCTGGCCAAATCAACAAGCCAGGTGAGTACTATGAAAGTACTCGCAAGACAGTCCGGACATAAGATATAACAAATGTAAACATGAAGCACATGTACAGATTAACCAGTGCGTTCAGACATAGAGATAATAAATACTGGGTGCCAAACGAGGGTCTGAATGACTCCTCGAGAGGAAACTGCAAGAATAGTAATACTGGTGCCAAATGAGGGTCTGAATGACTCCTCAAGAGGAAACTGCAAGAATAAAAATACCGGTGCCAAACGAGGGTCTGAACGACTCCTCGAGAGGAAAGTGCAAGAATAATTATACCGGTGCCAAACGAGGGTCTGAATGACTCCTCGAGAGGAAACTGCAAGAATAGTAATGCCGCAGTCGGGCGTCAGGGCGACACCACATAAAGGGCTTATAACAGAAATAAAAGACAATCATGCCACAGTCGGACGTCTGAGCGACATCACAGAAAGGGCTTATATTGTAGCTCAATAATTCAGTAGCTTGAGAACATAAATTATTACAAGTACGAGACAACATAAGGTTAGTCCATCAGGAATAACAATTAAACTGGGTTTACCACAAGAGCTTGTTCATCGGGGATAAATTTCCACGAGGATAGATATGGATATACTGATCAACCTACTTGATCATGGATACAATAACTTGGAAGGATTTGACTCTGCAGAGTTGTACTTAACCACAGCCAACGGATTTCAGTAGTCACGGGGACTAGTTCCGTTTACGGTGTTTAGGAAGAAACACGTCTAACCAGTACACACCCATTCAACATTCCAAAGCCAGGGATCACCCTCGGCAACGTTCAAGAAAAACCTTGAGACGGGGAGGCTACAACCTCGCGTAGCATGGGATCAAATTTCTATACGCGCGCTCTATGGGGGTGCCCCCCCTCTCGGTCCCAACCGGAAACACCCATGCCCCCTGACCGGATGACTGGCTTTAATCCAGGGCCAAGGAACCATCATCCCGGCCCCTCTGTTTGGTGTGTACACGGAAAGAGGTTACCAACTTACTAAGCCGCATCCTGGCAAAGAAACATGTGGTAGCACGGAAGGGAAAAGAACGATAACGTGACTCTGTCCACGTTAAAATCGGAATTTATCGGATGACGCAAGGCTGGTATGCTACAACAGTACCACCTTGCTGCCCTTCATGTCACCACATGATTAGGCCATCTCTCACCAGAGATCATCACAACTTTGGAACATGTGGGTAGTTGCCTCACAAGCAACGAGGTACTCACTGACACTCATATGCCACGCACAAACTTACACGCAAACATGCGAAACACCTATCATATCAAAGGTTCAAACATGCTTGCCTTGTTCGGAGAAGTCGGAGTCTAGCTCGGCGAAGTTCGCGGCTCTGTCACCTAGATCAAACATGCTTGTTTGGTTCGGAGAAGTCGGAGTCTAGCTCGGCGAAGTTCGCGGCTCCGTCACCTC